>NC_061511.1:220573919-220837259 GCF_022539505.1 Lolium rigidum | reverse complement strand
AAGGCTATTTGTAGGCGGAAGGGCAGGTCGGGGGGCCACACGAGGGCCCCACACTACAGGTCGGCGCGGCCAAGGCTTGGGCCGCGCCGCCTATGGTGTGGCCACCTCGTGGCCCCACTTCGTCTCCTCTTCGGTCTTCGGAAGCTTCGTGGCAAAATAGGACCCCGGGCGTTGATTTCGTCCAATTTCGAGAATATTTCCTTACTAGGATTTCGAAAGCAAAAACAGCGAGAAACAACGAATCGGCACTTCGGCATCTTGTTAATAGGTTAGTTCCAGAAAATGCACGAATATGACATAAAGTGTGCATAAAACATGTAGATAACATCAATAATGTGGCATGGAACATAAGAAATTATCGATACGTCGGAGACGTATCAGCGTCCAAGGCAGCCTTTTTCTCATTGAGCCGTTGACACTTGGCTGCAATATCGGCTTTCAACGGTAGCTGGGCGTGGCGAAGGTAAATTCTCTGACGAGCCAACTGCACCCTTGACCTGAAGGCCGACAGGGTCACAGCTGGCCAGAGTTTCACCTGCAGTGTCACCGGGAGATGGTGCTGAATGTCTTCAAGAATCGCCTTTACTTCCTCGGAGTTTTCAACCAATGTCTCAACTGGGGAGGAGAGCAAAGTCTTGAGACGCTGGAGTTGACCATGGGTCGTGCTAGGTCTTGGCTCTTCACCTGCCGTGGAAGTAGCTGGTTCGATGGATTCAGGGTCGAACGTCAGCAAGCTCGAGAGGTCATAACCCTGACAGACGGACAAGAACAGCGTTAGTACGCAGCAAAAGAAAAGGGTAGAGCCAAGGGAATAGAGTGTACCTCTCCTAAGACAGGAGGGACAGCCGATGCCGTGATGATCGGCTCTTCCGTGGGCATGGCTAGGTTGGCCACCGTGTCAGCCGCACTCTTTGAAGTTGCCAGATCCAGCGTGGCGGATGGCATCAGTATTTCTTCGACGTTCCCGCTGGAGGTCTCATCAGTCTACAAGGGAGATGGTTAGCCGATCCGAGTAGCGATGGGATGGTATGAGATATGAACCAGGGGAGTAATTACATTTGAAACCTCCTGGCTTGGTGAAGAAGCTCGCGGCTCTTTGCGAGCCCTCTTGACGCATCGACTCTTCGTGCGTAGCCCTGCTCTGATCGGAGCTTGGAAAGAAGAAGGTTCGGGAGCTGACCTTTTCTTGGAAGCCGACGACGGCAAGTCTGTCTGGCTCTGTGTGGTGGTTCTCCCAGAATTACCTGAGCTCGAGTCCCTTCGACTGGACTGTGTTCTCCTCGGTGGAGGTCTGTAAAAGAGATATAAGCATGTTGCAGAAGCCTAAAAGGAGAGATGAAATTAGTCAAGGCATAGATCAGCTTACGTGCAAGCTTTCTTGAGCAGGAATGGGGGTTTGGCGCTTCAAGGTCTTCCTGGCAGCTATTTTCCTCACTGCTTTCCTCGCCTGGATTGAGGCTCGGGGGGCAGCTGGCCCCGAGGATGCTTTGCTCTTGGTAGCCGATTTTGGTGAAATCGGCTGGCTCTGCATCATAACCTTTTTCAGGGATGGTGAACCCTTGCAGAAGAGGACCACTGGAGCTGGTGGAAGGAATTTGAAGGAGGAGCCGTCAGCCTGCACAGGCTCTGGACCATCTTGTTGCTGCAAGGAAATAGAGCCGGTTTACAGATAATCATTGTGAGCCACTGCAAGAAAATTGTGAGTAGTGGTACCTGTTCTGCAGGAATGTCGTATTCAGCATCAAGTTGCTTCAGCAATGGACCTAGGGCTCTCCTGAAGGCATGGGTCTTCCACATTGACCACCAAGTCTCAAAACCATCGGTAGTGGTGGTGAAACGAAGGTTGTGGGGGATTGGAATGGCTAGAGCATCAAAGAAGGAATAGCACCTCTGGCTAGTGAGGATATCAGGCAGCTCAGCTCTGCTTTCTGTCAAGTGGTGAAGGAAGAAGTGCGGAGACACTTGCCCGAGACCAAACTGCCGGGCTACTACCACCGGCTGGTAAGACTCATAACCAGGTTTGATGATCCTGTTTGAGGTGCTCATGCCAACTGGGAGGAAGCAAGAACGGATCATGATGGAGTATAAATGCCGAGTCTTTGGGGTCATCGGCAAAACTGTCCAACCTGAAGGAAACTGGATTTTCAAAATTTTCAGATTCAGTGTAAGGAAAGAACAGGGGACTGTCCAGGCCTTGGAAGAAAATTCTGAACCACTCTGATGCTTCCTTATGGATTAGCCTACTGCCTGGAAGGCTATAGAGAGCTTGGCCGTAGCTAGTGCATCGGATCTGCTTCCCATTAGCATCTGGGAAGGTGCAAGTGGCTAGAGGTGGGGAGTTTGGGATCTGGTTGCGGAAGTACAGTTGAGCCCATAGCTGAATAAACCAACAGGGGCCTCCTGTTTTAACTGTCTTTTGGGAAAACAGTTTGACAGACATCAGTTGGAGAGATCGATAGACCTCTCCAAGGAGTAGTTTGCCGATGCCAAGCTGAGTGCCTTTGGCAAGTTCATAGGCCAGGGAAAGGTAATTCTTGGTTGGGGCGAGTGATGGGCCACAGAATATGAAGTGTTCTAACCAGAAGTTCAGGAAGGCTGTGTGTTCTTTCTCTGTCACAGGCCCTTTGGTTTTCATGTAACGCCTAAGGTAGGCACCCCAGCTGGTACACTCTGTTTTGGAGGAGAGGGTGAAAGGAACCTTTGGCAGCATAAAAGCAGAGGGGCTTGGGGATGCAATATCTAGACTCGTGATCATGGCCACGTCCGAGCAAAGTTGGTGTCATGGGACCATGGCCAAACATGAAGCAATTCAGTGCATCAGACCAGAAGTAGCCGATGGTTTTCAGAAGGTTTTTGTGTTTCTCAAGGGGAGACAATGACAATGACAAGGCATCGGCTATCCCTATAGTTTCCCATGTGGCATGGTGAGTTTTGGATACTCTACTGTACCATGCCACCCAACCCTCAGGAGGATTAGGCCAGGCTCGTAGGCAGTCGGCCCAAGAAGTCAGATCTAAATTCTGGTTTACGAAGGGAATTCTATTTGCCTCGCATGAAATTAGATGAGCGGGACTCTCGGAAGAACGAGGGCCAAGACCACAGAGAATTTGGGAGAGAGGGATGCGGCAGCAGGATGTCTGAAACCTAAAATTAATAACGAAATAGGACATTAATTCAGGTGTTTGCTGTTAATCCTAACATTTACTCGGATGGCAAGGAGCGGTTAAGGATTACCTTCAGACCGGAGACCATAGCATTGGCGTTGGATGATTCCGCCATTGGATGTGCTGTGGAGTTGGTCTGGCGCGGGTGAGATCTGAGATTCGTGTGGCCGGGAGTTGGATCTGTTCGAGCGGCGATTTGGGGATCTGAGTTTACTCTCTCAGACGGAGGTTGCAGGTTACCGTTTGAAGAGAAAACTGATGTGGCTTTACTCGCGTTTTATTGTAAAGGCCGATGCGATGCCATCGGCTCTTTGGGAGTTGACTGACTTTGACTATCGGCAAGATTAATTGGAAACACTTCTTCATTAATAAAAGGGGTTATTTACAATGAAGAGCCGATTGCTCAAGGAGGGAAGAACAAAAGAAGAGCCGATTGCTCAAGAACTACTGCTAAACCTATACTAGTAGTTCCTATTCTAAGGGCCGTCGCTGGCCTCGTCGTCGGCATCGTAACTACCGTCGGCGCTGCTTCCGGAGAACTCCTCGTCGCTGCTGCCCCAGCCCTCGGCCGGGGCTTCTTCCTCCTGATCTTCATCATCATCGTCGTCTTCCGACCAAGCGCGGAAGCGCTTTGCCGGCGGGTACCCGGCGGAGGAGGAGTCATCCTCCTCCTCTTCCTCCTCTTCATCCTCTTCCTCCTCCTCGTCGTAGGAGGTGAAGCTCGCCCAGGAGTAGAGGTCGTCCTCTCTCTCTCCCTCCAGTTCCCCGTCGACAAGGAACCGGAGGTCCGCCTCCCCGTCGGTCATGGACAGGTCGTCGTCCGACCCGACGGCGGCTAGGGGGAGGTCGTCATTCACCCTGACGGTGAAGTCCCACTCTTCGTCGTCCCAGTGTTCGGACTGAAAAGAGAGACCCGACGAGGCGTAGGAGGAGGAAGAGGAAGACATTGCTACAGGAGATGGGGTTTTTTGGTGCCGATGGCTAGAACAGAGCAAGGGGATGAAGAGGCGAACTGTTCGGCACGGTTAAATAAAAGGGGATATAGTGGAGATTTAATGCCACAGCAGTTTCCGAGGAAGTGGTGCCAAAAGAAAAAAAATGTCAGATCACGCGGAGAAGTTGAGAAGGCAAGGCATCATGATGAAGGATACTGCGACGGTTCTGCTCTGCCACGACATGACCCGATGAAGGAAAAGCAGAGTGGTTTTGGAATTATCATTACCAAAACCAGGGGGGCATGTGTTATCACCAGATTTTAACCAAATCAGAAGTGGGCCGTGATTGAGATGGGATTAGCAAATATACATAGAAATTATTCATGAATCGGCCTTGTATAAAGAGTTTGGGCTAAATTGCCCGTGTATCTGTAAATATAGTAGGATACGTGTCGGTTAGGATTAAAAGATAGAGTTTAGCTCGTACACGGTTAGGATTATTCCCACGTTAGAAAGTCTACGGACTATAAATATGTATCTAGGGTTATTGAGAAAGAGGACGATCACGTTCACAACAAACCAATCTAGGTGCATCGCCACCCCTTGTTTCGAGGGTTTCTTCCGGGTAAGCGTTATGCTGCCTAGATCGCATCTTGCGATCTAGGCAGAATCTTGTTTATTCGTTGTTCATGTGTTGCTCGTACTGAAGCCTTTTTGATGGCGAGCAGCACCGTTATCATGGATATGTTAGGGTTAGCATCGGTACTTTCTTGTGTATTTGATTAGTCATGCTACCCCTGGATATCTAGCCACCCTTGTACCGACTGAGGTGCAAGGGTGGCACCCTGCTTAGTCATTGTTTAGTAGATTCGATCCGTTATGATTGATCCTTGTTCTTCAAGGATTAGTTTGATATCTACATAGTTAGGCCTTGCAAATGAGTTGAAGGATCCAGTAGCACGTGAGGTGTAGTTTGCTAGTCCTAGAGAAGATGTTCCGGGAATCAACTCCACGTTGGTTTTTAGGCCTTGTCTAGGGCTGGTTTATTATCATCTTTCGTGTCTGCCAGGCTCAATTACGTGTAGGATGTTCCGGTTATGTGGTGAGAACCCTAGATCATCGTAGATCGTTTTAGCCTAATATTGATCAAGCAGGACCACCATGTTATCGTAGATCTCATGCGAATCATGGGTGGAACGGCTCCTTGAGCCGATTCACAGGACAACCTGAGAGCCGATCGAGGCTCGTATTTAACGTTTACGTGTATGCCATGCAGGAAACTAGTCGAAGCAATCCATCACCTTCCTGACCAGGTATAGGTCAGGTGGCACGCCCCTGCACCAGCATCGGACGTGCGTGCCGGAGCTTTGCGGGCCGTCGCCCGAGGGACCAGGGCCCACCAGCAGTCCTGGGAGCCTCCCGGCTCTTCGTGTTGCCCGTCGCTACTCGTCGGTGGGTTTTGGTGGTCAACAGATGCCTATAACCATGTTTCCCTCTCTCATAATAACTTTCAGTAGCATCATCGATGAAATCCACAATATACCCATCACTTAAAAAATTCTTATCATGGTTCATATGCATAGAAGTATCATTAATTTTGGCATAAGAAGAGTTCTTCTCATTAATAGTAATTGGAGCAAGATTATTATCAAGAATTTGAACATGGTAAACAAGTTGCATATTAAGGGAATTGTTTTTGGTAATCCAATCATGACTATGACAAGTTTCATAAGGATAGTTATAACCTATATCATAGCATTCTTTATAATAATCATCAAAGGTCGGATGCACAGTGTCATCATAAGAAATAGAAGAGTTATCTTTCACAGTCGGTTTATCTGTGACCATACCATCATTGTTATTAGAAGGAGATGTATCAAACACATAATTATCAGTAGAAAAAGGATTTTCAAACACCTCTTCCCCAAGCTTAGAGCTTTCTATATCATTATGGGAGGAAGCATGGATAGCACTGATACTATGGCAATTATTATCATCATCATTTTCAGAATTAGTTTCCCAGAGATTTGCAATATCAAAAGTAGTGTGCTCATTCAAATCATGATCACTAATGTATGTAAAGGGCATAGGAAGATCATTGTATTCAGATTCATTATCATAATAATCATTAGGAGCAACATACTTACAGTTACCTAGCGTTATCTCGTTCACGCGGGGATATGCCGTTACCTCTTTCTCTTTATTCTTCTTCTTCTTCTTCTTCGTTCCCTTCTTCTTCTTCTTCTTCTTCTCTTCCTTCTCCTCGTTCCCTTCTTTAGGAGGAAGAGGCTTGAAGGGTGGCTTGTCCGCATAACCTGATTTACTTTCAGAAACAATAGAAGAAACTTGGGAGGATTCCTCCTTTTCATTAATTAGTTCAAAACACACAGCGGTCCTATCATATTTTGGCAAGGTGTCATCTTCTAAAATATTTTGTATGTAAGTATTTGTATGGCTATTATCAATGCAATAAGAAAAACACCCATGCGGGACGTCATCAATATCAAGATCACTCATATGTAACAAAGAGATTTTTCTTGAGAGCTCTTCACACCACAAAAATAAAGTAAGTTCATCATGCTTGATTAGGAGTAATTTCATCATCACAATACCAATTTGTAGCACTCATGGGGTTCAAATTATCATTTGAGGAGCATTGAAAATTAAAATGACCCACTCCATGGCAAAGTTCACAAATAAAAGGATAGAGGGCACACACTTTTTTACCAAGATCATCTAGAGCCCTAAACCACTTTCTAGTTTTCTCATTAATATGATGGATACAATATTCATCTTTGATTTGATTAATTCCACAAGGTCTATGCATTCCACAAAAATTAACATGCTTATAGGAAATAGCATTCTTAGGAGTTTGAGCATGCTTATTGCAATCATTAACAACAATTTCATTCTTCATGCAAGCCTCTTTAAAAGGTTCATGATACTTATCAAAATTCTTCTTAGGCAATTCAAAATGAGAAGCAAAGGCTTTATAAAGATTTGCAGCAACTTGAGAGTCAAGACCATAAGTAGCACTCATATCTCGAAATTTATCAGTATCCATAAAAGCTTCAATGCATTCATAATCATAATTTATACCTGACTCTTCACCTTTGTTGTTCTCCCATCCTTCAGCGTTCTCCTCAATCCGATCAAGAAGATCCCACCTAGCTTCAACCTCCTTGCTTGTGAAAGATCCCTCCGAACAGGCATCCAGATAGTCCTTGTGTTGTCCTGAAAGCCTCGCATAAAAATTGTTAACAATAACATTACGGGGGAGCTCATGAATGGGACATTTGAGCATTAGTGACTTCAATCTCCCCCACGCTTGAGAAATACTCTCTCCATCACGAGGATAAAAGTTATAAATATAATTCTTATCAATATGCACTTCATGAGGAGGATAAAATTTAGAATAAAAGAGTGATACAATTTCCTCCCAACCAAGAGAATGACTATTCTCCAACAATTTATACCAATGCGCCGCTTTACCAGACAGCGAAACAGAGAATAGCTTCTTCCTCACTTCATCCATAGAGATACCTGCACACTTGAATAACCCGCATAATTCATGCAAAAACAGTAAATGATCGCCATGATGGACAGTTCCATCCCCTTCATAACGGTTATCAATAACACGTCCAATAATTTTCATGGGTATCTCGAAAGTAGTACTTGCAGTAGGTGGATTTAAAATATCACAAGCATCATTAGAGCTATCGCATATGGGAGATAAAGCATTATCAAAACAAATTTTCTCCCCTAAAGATGGGAAGCTAAAAAGATCATAGAAACTAGCTTCCCCAAGCTTAGACTTATCCATAGCATTAGCAATGATTCCGTTCATACCAATAACATTGCTACTAGCATGCAAATGAGGTTCCATAGGTTCTTTAATTTTCGCATCACACAATTCATGTCTTAACTTAGGAAATAAATTAAAAAGCTCATAGTTATTTTCCATTATGCCTTACTAGTGTAAAACAAGAAACAAAAAGATGCAATTGCAGGATCTAAAGGAAATAGCTTCGAGTACTTACAACGGCGCCGGAAAATAGCTTAGTAGCCGAGATCCGGAGTGTGAGTACCTTTTACCTTTCCTCCCCGGCAATGGCGCCAGAAAAGTGCTTGCTGTCCACAACTGGCGCGTGGTTGACGAGGGAGGAAATGGTGTAGCTTTCCTTCGTTCCCCGGCAACGGCGCCAGAAAAGTATGCTGATACGTCTCCAACGTATCGATAATTTCTTATGTTCCATGCTTGTTTTATGACAATACCTACATGTTTTGTTCACACTTTATGATGATTTTATGCGTTTTCCGGAACTAACCTATTGACGAGATGCCGAAGTGCCAGTTCTCGTTTTACTGCTGTTTTTGGTTCCGGAAAGGCTGTTCGGGCAATATTCTCGGAATTCGACGAAACGAAGACCAAACATCATAATTCACCGAGACGGACCAGGACACCGAAGGGGAGTCAGAGGGGAGGCCTGGGGCCCCCACACCATAGGGCCGCGCGGGCCAGCCCCTGGCCGCGCCTGGCCTATGGGGAGGTGATAACCCACAAGTATAAGGGATCGCGGCAGTCTTCGAGGGAAGTAAAACCCAAATTTATTGATTCGACACAAGGGGAGGTAAAGAATACTTATAAGCCTTAACAACTGAGTTGTCAATTCAGCTGCACCTGGAAAAGCACTAGTAACAGGGGTGATGTGAAAGCAGCAGTAATATGACAGCAATAGTAACAGTAACACAGCAGCAGTAACAGTAACACAGAGGCGATGGCACCAGAAAATAGTTGATACTACTTCCAATGACATATATACTGATGAGAGATGGACCGGGGGCACTTCCCCGTCCCGGCAGAGTGCCGGAACAGAGACTTCTGTCCCCCGAATTGGAGTTTTGCGATGGCGGCGGCGCCCCTGGAGTCTTTCCGGAGTTTCGTCAATTGGTATCGCGTTTTTAGGTCCAAAGGACTTATATAGGCGAAGAGGCGGCGCGTGAGGGGCGACAGGGTGGCCCCACACCAGGCCGGCGCGGCCAGGGTGTAGCCCGCGCGGCCCACATGTGTGGTGGCCCCTGGCTCTCCCCCGACTCCCCTTCGGTGTTCTGGAGCCTTCCGGGAAAAATAAGATCTTTGGCGTTGATTTCGTCCAATTCCGAGAATATTGCCCGAACAGCATTTCTGGAACCAAAAACAGCAGAAAACAGGAACTGGCACTGTGGCATCTTGTTAATAGGTTAGTTCCGGAAAACGCATTAAAACATTATAAAGTGCGAGCAAAACATGTAAGTATTGTCATAAAACAAGCATGGAACATCAGAAATTATGGATACGTTGGAGACGTATTAGCATCCCCAAGCTTAGTTCCTACTCGTCCTCGAGTAGGTAAACGATAAAAAGAATAATTTCTGTAGTGACATGCTACTTACATAACCTTGATCATACTATTATAAAGCATATGAAATGAATAAAGTGACTCAAGGCAATGATTTATAGTTGCTAACAAATAGATAACATATAGCAAAACTTTTCATGAAGAGTACTTTCAAGACAAGCATCAAAAGCCTTGCACAAGAGTTAACTCATAAAGTAATAGATTCAAAGTAAAGGTATCGAAGCAACACAAAGGAAGATATAAGTTTCAGCAGTTGCTTTCAACTTTCAACATGCATATCTCATGGATAATTGTCAACATAAAGTAATATGATGAATGCAAATAAGCAAGTATGTAAGAATCAATGCACAGTTGACACAAGTGTTTGCTTCTAAGATGGAAGGAAGTATGTAAACTGACTCAACATAAAGTAAAAGAAAGGCCCTTCGCAGAGGGAAGCATTGATTGCTATATTTGTGCTAGAGCTTTGATTTTGAAAACATATAGAGAGCATAAAAGTAAAATTTTGAGAGGTGTTTGTTGTTGTCAACGAATGGTAGTGGGCACTCTAACCCCCTTGCCAGACAAACCTTCAAAGAGCGGCTCCCATTTTATTTTTATTTTTGTGTGGCACTCCTTCCAACCTTTCTTTCACAAACCATAGCTAACCGAATCCTCGGGTGCCTGCCAACAATCTCATACCATGAAGGAGTGCCTTTTTATTTTAGTTTTATTATGATGACACTCCTCCCCACCTTTGCTTTCTCAAGCCATGGCTAACCGAATCCTTCGGGTGCCGTCCAATCAATCACATACCATGGAGGAGTGTCTATTTTTGTTAATTAATTTGGGACTGGGAATCCCATTGCCAGCTCTTTTTGCAAAATTATTGGATAAGCGGATGAAGCCACTAGTCCATTGGTGAAAGTTGCCCAACAAGATTGAAAGATAAACACCACATACGTCCTCATGAGCTATAAAACATTGACACAAATCAGAGGTAATAAATTTTGAATTGTTTAAAGGTAGCACTCAAGCAATTTACTTTGGAATGGCGGAGAAATACCATGTAGTAGGTAGGTATGGTGGACACAAATGGCATAGTGGTTGGCTCAAGGATTTTGGATGCATGAGAAGTATTCCCTCTCGATACAAGGCTTAGGCTAGCAAAGCTATTTGAAGCAAACACAAGTATGAACCAGTACAGCAAAACTTACATAAGAACATATTGCAAGCATTATAATACTCTACACTGTCTTCCTTGTTGCTCAAACACTTTTACCAGAAAATATCTAGACCTTAAGAGAGACCAATCATGCAAACCAATTTTAACAAGCTCTACGGTAGTTCTCGACTAGTAGGTTTAAGCTACATGATGCAAGAGATTAATCATGATCTACTTGAGAGCTCAAAACAATTGCCAAGTGTCAAATTATCCAAGTCAATATGAGGCATTTTCTGTTTCCAACCAAACAGCCATAAGTATTGTAGCTTCCAACTTTTATCATTGAACATTAAAAGTAAAACGAAGAACAAGTGTTCATATGAAAAAGCGGAGCGTGTATCTCTCCCAAACAAGGATTGCTAGAATCCGATCTTATTCAAACAAAAACAAAAATAAAAACACACAGACGCTCCAAGTAAAGCACATATGATGTGACCGAATAAAAATATAGTTTCAATAGAAGAAACCTGATAAGTTGATGAAGAAGGGGATGCCTTGGGCATCCCCAAGCTTAGACGCTTGAGTATTCTTGAAATATGCAGGGATGAACCACGGGGGCATCCCCAAGCTTTGACTTTTCACTCTTCTTGATCATATATCATCCTCCTCTCTTGACCCTTGAAAACTTCCTTCACACCAAACTTCTCATAAACTTCATTAGAGGGGTTAGTACTCAAAAAACTTGAATCCACTTTTAGTCCTGTAGTGACACATTGCAAGAACTCAATAAAACATTAGCTACAGCTCTCCACGTCTAGAAAGCCTTGCTTAAAGTCCACAAGAGACAATGCAAAAAACAGAGACAGAATCTGCCAAAACAGAACAACCAGTAAAGACGAATTTTAAAGAGGTACTTCCGTTGCTCAAATCAGAAAACTCAAAACTAATGAAAGTTGCGTACATATCTGAGGAACAAGCACGTAAATTGGAAGAATTTTCTGAGTTACCTACAGAGAAAACAGCCCAGATTCGTGACAAATAGAAATCTGTTTCTGCGCAGAAATCCAAATCTAGTATCAACCTTCGATTAGAGGCTTCACTTGGCACAACATTGCAATAAAATAAAGATAAGGAGAGGTTGCTACAGTAGTAACAACTTCCAAAACACAACAAAACAGTAGCAAAATAAACACATGGGTTATCTCCCAAGAAGTTCTTTCTTTATAGCCATTAAGATGGGCTCAATAGTTTTAATGATGCACTCGCAAGAAATAAGAGTTGAAGCAAAAAAGAGCATCAAAAAGCAAATTCAAAACACATTTAAGTCTAACCCACTTCCTATGCATAGGAATCTTGTACACAAATAAATTCATGAAGAACAAAGTGACAACATAAGAAGGTAAAACAAGAGTAACATCAAAATTTTCAGCATGTAGAGAGGTGTTTTAGTACCATGCAAATTTCTACAACCATATTTTCCTCTCTCATAATAATTTTTAGTAGCTTCATGAACAAACTCAACAATATAACTATCACATAAAGCATGTTTCTCATGATCCAAAAACACATAATTTTTATCAAGCTCAAAAATAGTGGAATTAAAACTTTCAAACTCACTTTTATCAATAACATAACAAGATGATTGATCAATCTCAAGAGATATGGGACTCATAGATAACGTCGGGACTTCTCCAATCCCATTTTCATTAGTAGTACAATTAATATTATCAAGTAACATAGGACCATCATCAAGAGCTTTATCATAAACATTTGCTAAGCAAAATTCTTTAGTACCATGCATTTCGACATCAGGCACAAACAAAGCATTATCATAAGATTTATCAAAGTAGCATGGGTTATCATAAATAACAGTAGCATAATTATTCTCACAAGTATTACTCATAGGTACTATTTCAAGAGAATCCACAGGAACATAACATTCAACCTCTTTCGGTAAGCATGGAGGACAATCAAATAGTGTAAGAGATAAAGAGTTACTCTCATTAGAAGGTTGGCATGGGTAGCTAATCCATTCTTCCTCCTTTTGTTCATCACTCTCCTCTTTTTTTTCATCCAATGAGATTTCAGGTTCATCAATTTCCTCCTCTTTTTCATCCAATGAGCTTTCAGGTTCATCAATTTCTTCTTCCACGGGTTCCTGTAAATTGTGAGTGCATTCTTGTGCATTAATGAGTCTCTCTTTATAATCAATGATATAAGAATTATCAGTGTAACTTTCATTGCAAAAATTAAGGATAGAAGAGACATAATCTTTAAGGTCCTTACAAACAACACAAGTTTCATAATTCTTAACCATGAAGGATTCTATCTCAGAAGCTCCCATAAATATGACAAATTGTTCTACTTCTTCGAACCCAAGATGAATATAGTTATTACAATGATAGTTCTTAATTAAAACTTCTTCACTAAAGCCACATTGAAATTTCAGATGTTTAGTATCCTGTTGAGAGCAACAGTTTATATCATGGCGTTTAAGCAAGATTTTAGCAATTGTATTCAATTTTTCTATCACAGCACTCATTACTTTACCAGTTCTTGATTCTCTATAATTATTATAATATTCTATAAGCTCCAACATGGTCATGCGTTCTTCCATAACAACAGTTTTTAATTTTTAGGTTTTTCAAATTTTTATGGATTTTTGGGTATATAGGAAAACAAGACAAAAAGAAACTAAGCAAAAGTAAACTAAGCAAAATAATACTAGACAGAAATAAACTAAGCACAAATAAACTAGACAAAAGTAAACTAAGCAAAACAAAATAAAATAAAAACAGAGAGAGAGGTAGAGTGTACTCCCCAGGTGAACTTATGAGTAGAGCTATGCCTCCCCGGCAACGGCGCCGTAAAACGAGTCTTGATAACCCACAAGTATAGGGGATCGTGGCAGTCTTCGAGGGAAGTAAAACCCAAATTTATTGATTCGACACAAGGGGAGGTAAAGAATACTTATAAGCCTTAACAACTGAGTTGTCAATTCAGCTGCAACTGGAAAAGCACTAGTAACAGGGGTGATGTGAAAGCAGCAGTAATATGAGAGCAATAGTAACAGTAACACAGCAGCAGTAACAGTAACACAGAGGCGATGGCACCAGAAAATAGTTGATACTACTTCCAATGACATATAGAACGAGTATATAATGATGAGAGATGGACCGGGGGCACTTCCCCGTCCCGGCAGAGTGCCGGAACAGAGACTTCTGTCCCCTGAATTGGAGTTTTGCGATGGCGGCGGCGCCCCCGGAGTCTTTCCGGAGTTTCGTCAATTGGTATCGCGTTTTTAGGTCGAAAGGACTTATATAGGCGAAGAGGCGACGCAGGAGGGGCGACAGGGTGGCCCCACACTAGGCCGGCGCGGCCAGGGTGTAGCCCGCGCGGCCCACATGTGTGGTGGCCCCCTGGCTCTCCTCCGACTCCCCTTCGGTGTTCTGGAGCCTTCCGGGAAAAATAAGATCTTTGGCGTTGATTTCGTCCAATTCCGAGAATATTTCCTGAACAGCCTTTCTGGAACCAAAAACAGCAGAAAACAGGAACTGGCACTGTGGCATCTTGTTAATAGGTTAGTTCCGGAAAACGCATTAAAACATTATAAAGTGCGAGCAAAACATGTAAGTATTGTCATAAAACAAGCATGGAACATCAGAAATTATGGATACGTTGGAGACGTATCAGGAGGGCACCCTGTTACCCCTCCTGCGCCGCCTCTTTGCCTATATAAGCCCTTTCGACCTAAAAACGCGATACCAATTGACGAAACTCCAGAAAGACTCCAGGGGCGCCGCCGCCATCGCGAAACTCCAATTCGGGGGACAGAAGTCTCTGTTCCGGCACCCTGCCGGGACAGGGAAATGCCCCCAGAAGCCATCTCCATCGACGCCATCGCCTCCATCATGCTCCGTGAGTAGTTCCCCCATGGACTACTGGTTCTAGCAGTAGCTAGTCGGTATTCTCTCCTCCATGTACTTCAATACAATGATCTCATGAGCTGCCTTACATGATTGAGATTCATCTGATGTAATCGGTGTTGTGTTTGTTGGGATCCGATGGATGATACATTATGATTAGTCTATCTATAAAGTTTGTGAAGTTATTGTTGCTGCAATCTTGTTATGTTTAATGCTTGTCACTAGGGCCCGAGTGGCATGATCTTAGATTTAAGCTCTATAATTATTGCTTAGATTGTATCTACAAATTGTATGCACATGTCTATGTCCGGAACCAAAGGCCCCAAAGTGACAGAAATTGGGACAACCGGAGGGGAAGCCGTAGGTATGAGGATCACATGTTTTCACCAAGTGTTAATGCTTTGCTCCGGTACTTTATTAAAAGGAGTACCTTAAAAGTTGTACAAGTTTCTCATTGCAAGGACGTATGACTATATATGGAAAACATGCCTACATAATTAATAATCTTGATATTCTGTCTTAATGCTTTGAATCCTATCAATTGCCCAACTGTAATTTGTTCACCCAACACTTGTCACTTATTGGAGAGTTACCACTAGTGTAGATCGCTGGGAACCCCGGTCCATCTCTCATCATCATATACTCGTTCTATATGTCATTGGAAGTAGTATCAACTATTTTCCGGTGCCATTGCTCCCGTGTTATCTATTATCGTTGTTGTGTTACTGATACTATTGCTCTCATATTACTCGCTGCTTTCACATCACCCCTGTTACTAGTGCTTTTCCAGTGCGACTGAATTGACAACTCAGTTGTTAAGGCTTATAAGTATTCTTTACCTCCCCTTGTGTCGAATCAATAAATTTGGGTTTTACTTCCCTCGAAGACTGCCGCGATCCCCTATACTTGTGGGTTTTCAAGACTGTTTTCTGGCGCCGTTGCCGGGGAGGCATAGTTCTACTCATAATTTCACCTGGGGAGTACACTCTACCACTCTCTCCGTTTTATTTTATTTTGTTTTGCTTAGTTTACTTTTGTCTAGTTTATTTGTGCTTAGTTTATTTCTGTCTAGTATTACTTTGTTTAGTTTACTTTTCTCTAGTTTCTTTTTGTCTTGTTTTATTTTTCTCATATACCCAAAAATCCATAAAAATTTGAAAAATCTAAAAATTAAAAACTGTTGTTATGGGGGAACCCATAACCTACTTGGAGCTTATAGAATATTATAATAATTATAGAGAATCAAGAACTGGTAAAGTAATGAGTGCTATGATAGAAAAATTGAATAGAATCGCTAAAATCTTGCTTAAACGCCATGATATAAATTGTTGCTCTAAAGAGGATACTTAACATCTGAAATTTCAATGTGGCTTTAGTGAATAAGTTTTAATTAAGAACTACAATTGGAATAACTATATACATCTTGGGTTCGAAGAGGTACAACAATTTGTCATATTTATGGGAGCCTCTGAGATAGAATCCTTCATGGTTAAAAATTATGAAACTTGTGTTGTTTGTAAGGACCTTAAAGATTATGTCTCTTCTATCCTTAATTTTTGCAATGAAAGCTACAGTGATAATCCTTATATCATTGATTATAAAGAGAGACTCATTAATTTGCAGGAACCCGTGGAAGAAGAAATTGATGAACCTGAAAGCTCATTGGATGAAAAAGAAGAGGAGAGTGATGAACAAAAGGAGGAAGAATGGATTAGCTACCCATGCCAACCTTCTAATGAGAGTAACTCTTTATCTCTTACACTATTTGATTGTCCTCCATGCTTACCAAAAGAGGTTTAATGTTATGTTCCTGTGGATTCTCTTGAAATAGTACCTATGAGTAAAACTTGTGAGAATAATTATGCTACTGTTATATATGATAATCCATGCTACTTTGATAAATCTTATGATAATGCTTTGTTTGTGCCTGATGTCGAAATGCATGGTACTAAAGAATTTTGCTTAGCAAATGTTTATGATAAATCTCTAGATGATGGTCCTATGTTACTTGATAATATTAATTGTACTACTAATGAAAATGGGATTGGAGAATTCTTGACTTTATCTATGAGTCCCATACCTCTTGAGATTGATCAATCATCATGTTATATTATTGATAAAAGTGGATTTGAAAATATTAATCCCACTGTTTTTGAGCTTGATAAAAATTATGTGTCTATGGATCATGAAAAGTATGCTGCATGTGATAGTTATATTGTTGAGTTTGTTCATGAAGCTACTGAAAATTATTATGAGAGAGGGAAATATGGTTGTAGAAATTTCATGGTACTAAAACACCTCTCTATATGCTGAAAATTTTGAAGTTACTCGTGTTTTATCTTCTTATGCTTGTCACTTTGTTCTTCATGAATTTATTTGTGTACAAGATTCCTATGCATAGGAAGTGGGTTAGACTTAAATGTGTTTTGAACTTGCTTTTTGATGCTCTCTTTTGCTTCAACTCTCATTTCTTGCGAGTGCATCATTAAAACTGCTGAGCCCATCTTAATGGCTATAAAGAAAGAACTTCTTGGGAGATAACCCATGTATTTATTTTTCTACTATTTTGCTGTGTTTTGGAAGTTGTTACTACTGTAGCAACCTCTCCTTATCTTTATTTTATTGCAATGTTGTGCCAAGTGAAGCCTCTAATCGAAGGTTGATACTAGATTTGGATTTCTGCGCAGAAACAGATTTCTATCTGTCACGAATTTGAATTATGGTCAGATTCTCTGTAGGTAACTCAGAAAAATCTTCCAATTTACGTGCGTGTTCCTCAGATATGTACGCAACTTTCATTAGTTTTGAGTTTTCTGATTTGAGCAACGGAAGTACCTCTTTAAAATTCGTCTTTACTGGCTGTTTTATTTTGGCAGATTCTGTCTCTGTTTTTTGCATTGTCTCTTGTGGATTTTAAGCAAGACTTTATAGACGTGGAGAGATGTAGCTAATGTTTTGTTGAGTTCTTGCAATGTGTCACTACAGGACCAAGGTGGATTCAAATTTTTTGAGTACTAACCCCTCTAATGAAGTTTATGAGAAGTTTGGTGTGAAGGAAGTTTTCAAGGGTCAAGAGAGGAGGATGATATATGATCAAGAAGAGTGAAAAGTCTAAGCTTGGGATGCCCCCGTGGTTCATCCCTGCATATTTCAAGAAGACTCAAGCGTCTAAGCTTGGGGATGCCCAAGGCATCCCCTTCTTCATCAACTTATCAGGTTTCTTCTATTGAAACTATATTTTTATTCGGTCACATCATATGTGCTTTGCTTGGAGCGTCTGTGTGATTTTATATTTGTTTTTGTTTGAATAAGATCGGATCCTAGCAATCCTTGTGTGGGAGAGAGACACGCTCCGCTTTTTCATATGAACACTTGTTCTTCGTTTTACTTTTAATATTCAATGATAAAAGTTGGAAGCTACAATACTTATGGCTATTTGGTTGGAAACAGAAAATGCCTCATATTGACTTGGATAATTTGACACTTGGCAATTGTTTTGAGCTCTCAAGTAGATCATGATTAAGTTCTTGCATCATGTAGTTTAAACCTATTAGTGGAGAACTACCGTAGAACTTGTTGAAATTGGTTTGCATGATTGGTCTCTCTTAAGGTCTAGATATTTTCTGGTAAAAGTGTTTGAGCAACAAGGAAGACAGCGTAGAGTATTATAATGCTTGCAATATGTTCTTATGTAAGTTTTGCTGTACCGGTTCATACTTGTGTTTGCTTCAAACAACCTTGCTATCCTAAGCCTTCTACTGAGAGGGAATGCTTCTCGTGCATCCAAATCCTTGAGCCAACCACTATGCCAATTGTGTCCACCATACCTACCTACTACATGGTATTTCTCCGCCATTCCAAAGTAAATTGCTTGAGTGCTACCTTTAAACAATTCAAAATTTATTACCTCTGATTTGTGTCAATGTTTTATAGCTCATGAGGAAGTATGTGGTGTTTATCTTTCATTCTTGTTGGGCAACTTTCACCAATGGACTAGTGGCTTCATCCGCTTATCCAATAATTTTGCAAAAAGAGCTGGCAATGGGATTCCCAGTCCCAAATTAATTAACAAAAATAGACACTCCTTCATGGTATGTGATTGTTGGACGGCACCCGAAGGATTCGGTTAGCCATGGCTTGAGAAAGCAAAGGTGGGGGGGGGGGGAGTGTCATCATAATAAAACTAAAATAAAAAGGCACTCCTTCATGGTATGAGATTGTTGGCAGGCACCCGAGGATTCGGTTAGCCATGGTTTGTGAAAGAAAGGTTGAAAGGAGTGCCACCCAAAAATAAAATAAAATGGGAGCCGCTCTTTGAAGGTTTGTCTGGCAAGGGGGTTAGAGTGCCCACTACCATTCGTTGACATCAACAAACACCTCTCAAAACTTTACTTTTATGCTCTCTTTATGTTTTCAAAACCATAGCTCTAGCACAAATATAGCAATCAATGCTTCCCTCTGCGAATGGCCATTCTTTTACTTTATGTTGAGTCAGTTTACCTACTTCCTTCCATCTTAGAAGCAAACACTTGGGTAAACTGTGCATTGATTCTTACATACTTACTTATTTGCATTCATCATATTACTTTATGTTGACAATTATCCATGAGATATGCATGTTGAAAGTTGAAAGCAACTGCTGAAACTTATATCTTCCTTTGTGTTGCTTCGATGCCTTTACTTTGAATTTATTGCTTTATGAGTTAACTCTTATGCAAGGCTTTTGATGCTTGTCTTGAAAGTACTCTTCATGAAAAGTTTTGCTATATGTTATCTATTTGTTAGCAACTATAGATCATTGCCTTGAGTCACTTCATTCATTTCATATGCTTTGTAATAGTATGATCAAGGTTATGTAAGTAGCATGTCACTACAGAAATTATTATTTTTATCGTTTACCTACTCGAGGACGAGTAGGAACTAAGCTTGGGGATGCTGATACGTCTCCAACATATCCATAATTTCTGATGTTCCATGCTTGTTTTATGACAATACTTACATGTTTTGCTTGCACTTTACGATGATTTCATGCATTTTCCGGAACTAACCTATTAACAAGATGCCACAGTGCCAGTTCCTGTTTTCTGCTGTTTTTGGTTCCAGAAAGGCTGTTCGGGCAATATTCTCGGAATTCGACGAAACGAAAACCAAACATCATAATTCACCGAGACGGACCAGGACACCGAAGGGGAGTCAGAGGGGAGCCCGGGGCCCCCACACCATAGGGCCGTGCGGGCCAGCCCCTGGCCGCGCCGGCCTATGGGGAGGGCACCCTGTTGCCCCTCCCGCGCCGCCTCTTCGCCTATATAAGCCCTTTCGACCTAAAAACGCGATACCAATTGACGAAACTCCATAAAGACTCCAGGGGCGCCGCCGCCATCGCGAAACTCCAATTCGGGGGACAGAAGTCTCTGTTCCGGCACCCTGCCGAGACGGGGAAGTGCCCCCGGAAGCCATCTCCATCGACGCCATCGCCTCCATCATGCTCCGTGAGTAGTTCCCCCATGGACTACGAGTTCTAGCGGTAGCTAGTCGGTATTCTCTCCTCCATGTACTTCAATACAATGATCTCATGAGCTGCCTTACATGATTGAGATTCATCTGATGTAATCGGTGTTGTGTTTGTTGGGATCCGATGGATGATACATTATGATTAGTCTATCTATAAAGTTTGTGAAGTTATTGTTCCTGCAATCTTGTTATGCTTAATGCTTGTCACTAGGGCCCGAGTGGCATGATCTTAGATTTAAGCTCTATAATTATTGCTTAGATTGTATCTACAAGTTGTATGCACATGTCTATGTCCGGAACCAAAGGCCCCAAAGTGACAGAAATTGGGACAACCGGAGGGGAAGGCGTAGGTATGAGGATCACATGTTTTCACCAAGTGTTAATGCTTTGCTCCGGTACCTTAATATCCAGTAGATTCCTTTGAGGCCCAGCTGCCACCGGCTGGTAGGACAAAAGATGTTGTACAAGTTTCTCATTGCGAGCACGTATGACTATTTATGGAAAACATGCCTACATAATTAATAATCTTGATATTCTGTCTTAATGCTTTGAATCCTATCAATTGCCCAACTGTAATTTGTTCACCCAACACTTGTCACTTATTGGAGAGTTACCACTAGTGTAGATCGCTGGGAACCCCGGTCCATCTATCATCATCATATACTCGTTCTATATGTCATTGGAAGTACTATCAACTATTTTCTGGTGCCATTGCTCCTGTGTTACCGTTACTGCTGCTGTGTTACTGATACTATTGCTCTTATATTACTGCTGCTTTCACATCACCCCTGTTACTAGTGCTTTTCCAGGTGCAGCTGAATTGACAACTCAGTTGTTAAGACTTATAAGTATTCTTTACCTCCCCTTGTGTCGAATCAATAAATTTGGGTTTTACTTCCCTCGAAGACTGCCGCGATCCCCTATACTTGTGGGTTATCAGCGCTGCACTTTTTAGTGCATGTTTTTATCTTTTTTTTGTAACACCTAAAATCTTGATAAATTCACAGTAGCTTTAACTTTTCATCCTCTATATGAGAAAAAATTGGCTAAAATTCCTGACGTGTCTAAGGGCCTGTTTATTTGTGTTGCGTCTTTTGACAAGCAGTTGTAGCTGTTGGGCTGTGAAAAAGCAGCTCTGAGAAGCAGCTGTTGAAAGCAGAGATTTGATGTTTGGTATGACAACTTTTTGTAGATGATGTTGTTGATTTTAGGAGTGAAATGTCTGGAATGCCCTGAGTGATTAACATCTTGTATAAATGTTGTTTTAACATAATTACCTTGTTTAGGTGAGTTTACATGTTTTTTGCCCAAAATAATTTTGTATCAGAATAATTTTGGTTAAATCTTAGTCCAATATATTAAACAAATTTTGAAAGTAGGTTATAATCTAAAAATAAGAAATATTTATTAGTAAGAAATGGCAATATGCATACATCAGCCGAGCATGTAGAGCTGAGTTTAATATCCATCGAGCATACATGCACAGATCCAACAGCAAGCTAGCATATACATCCGTCAAACCCGAACAAGGACATAAATGGAGATCTGGTGGCTAGTGCCTCGCCCTCCTCCTGCGCGTAGATGAGGCGGTCGATCTGGCCAACAGCCTCGAGGCGGTCACAGCCCGAGGCGGCGGAGGCACGCGCATCCGGCTACAACGCGTGCTCATGGCGCTCCCGCGAGTTGTAGGAGTCCGGGAACGGGGCGGGGAAGACGAGCTTGCGAACTGGGGGCGGGGAATGGCAGCCGATGGCCGGAGTTGAGGCCGGGAACGACGCGGGGGAGGAGGCACTGGACGGAGGCGGCGGCTGACCCTAACCCTAACTCTCTGCCATGGAACATGATAGGGAGGAGGGGAGATGAGTAGGGGCTATTGCCCATGTCGGGCAAGGTGGGGATTGTGAGGGCGGGCCGATTTTATATGAGATGGAATTTTTTCGTAGTTTCTATGAAGTGTAGGGGCTTTTTGGACGTTTGCAAGTTAGGAAGCGGGGGGAAGCTCGGGAAGCACCTCTGAGGCTGCTTTCGCTCGCGACTTCTCGGCCAGTGCATATTACCACCGAGCTTTTGTACAATGTTTTTCAATTGTGTTCTGTTTGTTTGAACTTATGATTTTAGACGCCAAAATCTTCCAATGTAGAAGCAGAAGCTCAAATAAATAGGCCTTAGTGGTATAAATAATTCAGTTTTGTTGCAGCCAGCAGCAGGTGCTGCGCGCTGCTGCGTAGTGGGCACAGCTAGCGTCCAAACATCCTGACAAGTGACAAGCACTCAAGGACGAAGTATGGGTCACTCTCGCGTCAGATTCTTGGTGCTCGTGACTTTGTGTTTCATGACCGCTCTGGCTACGATAATATACATTAACAATAACAAATGAACACTAATATACATTTACACGTACTTCTCGGTAATACCACACGGTAGCCTGTGAGCTGCATTTTGAGAACTACCAAGGCAGCTGTAATTTATCTTGCGCCATTGTTCTGACCACTGTTTTTGAATTAAGAGGCTAGAGAAAAGAAGGATCTGCCATTTGTATTGTTGGTAGCTGGATTCGCATCTGTGCACTGTGTGCATTGTGGATCAGGAGGTTTGTTTGAACAGATTGGTATGCGCATGTGTGTATGAACTGAAAAAACATGAAGGACTAAAATTTTGCGTGTTAGCAGTTCAGGGTTGCCTATATTGTCAGTTCATTTGGTTTGAATGGAGAAAATTCTCTGTCATTTCTTGCCAAAAGTAATAGAATGTTGATCTATCTCAGTAGTAGTTTGAGTAAATGTTGCTCGATCAGCTCCTCCATCCCGTTGAAGAGAACCATATGAATGACCTTTTTGTTTGCACGAAAGGTCAGCTGAAATGAATAGTGAAGTTTTCCTGAAACTGTGGTTCCTTCATACAAATGTCATAGTGACTGTGCTAGATGTTTCTGATACCAGAATGCAAACCACAAGCAGTACCAACTAATGTGATCTGAGACACACACTTAAGAAGAGAGGCAAAATTAAGGTGTATAAATTCTCTGATTTTGATTACATAACTGGAGTTTTTGCAAATAAAGGACTCCAAATTCAATGCGTACAAAGAAGCATATCCTACTATCACTTACTCACTTATCGCCTAGCAGAACCTTTTTTTTTATAGTTGTAGTTGGTTAAAACTTTTCCCTATCCTTCCTACTTGATCTATCAAGATAATTCAAGATATTTCATAAGTAAAAGGAATGAATTCTAAATCCAAATGTATTTTCACTAACCTGAATTTAGTACATAAGGTGAGTGTCTAGTCTAGTACGTAAGGTGAGTGCTAGTCTAACCTGATTTTAGTAGGTAAGCTTGAAAAATATACCTTATTCACCTTCTAAATGCCTTATTCAACGGTACCTTCGGAAATATATATATATATATGAAGATAAAATAACTTCGGCGCACACACACTTCCTACATATTTAAGAGACTCATCTTATTTACGATTTTTTTTTTGATATTTTGAAACACACAGATCTTAACACAACCCATCAAATACATACATCAATTTGCTTGCACCGGCTATACTCGCCGAAGAGATAAAGACACGGGCGTCACTACAACATGACCACCCATATACCAACACATCCCTTGCTACGGTAGAAATTATGCGTTGCGGTGTATCCAACTCCCCACCTGTCTAACCTCCAAAAACAGGAACCACTCCACACGAGCACGTTCAACAGATAAGGCGTGCCTAAGTCCACATCCTAATCTCCCTTAGAAAAAAACTACACCATCCTAATCGCATAGTAGAAAAAACACCCTTCCTCAGATTTCCCTTCACGCATCCACCTTAAGGACTCTCACCTGCCATCGATCTAACCATGTCGCCGTCACCACCTCTTGCACGACAAGTCGACGAGCCAGCGAAGTCATAGATGTATCACCATTGATTTTAGAAGGAACCTGATTATGGTGGTTCATTTTCCATCGGGGTCTCACTAGAGTGTATGGTAATTTCTTCGATCGGCCATCGAGAACTCCATATATATCCCTAAAACTTCTGACAATTTATAAGATCGCTTCACCTGTTTTTCATTTTTCTTGGATCAGGATCGTGTGATCGATCTAGGCAGAAACGATAACGTACCCCTCTCGGGGCATTGGGTGCATGTTTATATAGCGATGGAAAAGGCCCCATCCGTGGAAAATACATGAAGGATACGTCGATGAGGTGGAGTACTACTCCATACTCAATACGTATAAATAGAAAATACATAGATGTATAACAACCCTCCTTAATAAAAACCTGCTGAAAGTTTGAGATTACGTTTAAAATCATCAAGACTCTTCACAGCTAAAGCCTTGGAGAATCCATCTGTAACTTGGTCTTTGCTTTAAATGAACTTGATATCCATCAATTTATTAGGAACTCGCTCTCGAACAAAATGGTAATCAATATCAATGTGCTTTGTTCTAGCATCAAAAATGGGATTAGCTGAAAGATAGGTAGCACTCGAATTATCACACCATAAACATAGTTTTCCCTGAGAACAACACCAAGTTCTGCAAGAAGAGCTTCAACCCAATTAAAACAGTAGTGGCATTTGCTATTGCTTCATATTCAGAGGAGCTGGTGCCACCAGAATATTCATGGCCATTATTGTTATCGGCCGACAACTGCGTGGTGGCAGATGGCGTGTATGAATCCGGTGGCGTTGGCTGGCCAGAAGGTGGGGAACAGAGGGCATTGTCCACGGGACACATGGCGCGTGGCGTCGACTGAGCGGGGTAGTCCAGTGACCGAGGGCGGGACACGGAGGGCGACTGGGCGCTCGTGGGCGGGATATGCGGGGCAGCCAAGGCAGGATCCTCCTCCGGATCAGACATCGCATGATCCGAGGTGATAGGAGATGCATCTCTGGGATCCGCATCAGAATCATCATCGTTTTCAGCATCTGTTTTGTCTTCTTCTGAACCAAAAATAGAGTTGTTTTCAGTCATTTCTGCACTACATGAGCAGGAGCATCTGCATGAACAACATTTGGTGGTGCAGCTTGAAGCTCATTAGTAACATTTGGTACATAAGGACAAGGCATATAATCATCAACATTTGCAACGCCATTATTTGATGTGGTGGATGGTGAGTCAAAAGGAAGAAGAAGAATGTCATCTTTGAGACATTCGCCGGCAATAGGATTAAGGGATGCACAGGGAAAAATGTTCTCATAAAAAACATTTCAAAAAATATAGATACGGCCAGTGAATGTGTCAAGAACTGTACGTACTCCTTTATGACGAGAACTATAGCCAATGAACACACATTGACTTCAAAGTGGACAGCGTCCAGTCAATCATTAAGCAGGCTCTGGTGCGCTCTACAACAGCGTCCAATCACCTACCTTCTACATTCATGCATTGTCGCATCTCAAACAAATAAGGAAAGTTTGATCATGGCTCTCACAGCATGCATCCAGGGTTAGGTGTCGCATGACGCATGGACGCATGGTCCTTTCTGGTACACAACCATGTCAATGATTTGGTTAGCGCATCTGGCTTTTTTGGGCGCATGCAAGTGGACAGGCGTTCTGAATCTTATGTACTACTGCTCTCTGTGTTTATTCTTCGCTCGTGTTACATTAACGCTCATTTTAACCTGTGTACCCGATTAAATTTAGTTCAAGACTAAATTACGTAGTTGCCTCGGCTTCTAAGTTACAGAAATTTCGGGAGGGGTCAGTTTCATTTATTCTATTCATCTAAAACTTGTTATTTTTTCTAAGCTACATAGTTATGAATTTTAGTACGAATGAAAATTGGCACGCACATACATACATGCATCCTCTACATGCAAATTTTTATTTGGCTCTTTGCTCACTCAGGGCGTGATATTACCGACTGCTCTTCCACTCCTTCGTTCCTTGAGAGGATCGTTGCAGAGTGCCTCCCCCTCTACCGTGCCATCACCAGGTCCGCGGTGGTGGACGATAGATCGACATCCTTTTGGCTGGACAAGTGGCTCCCCGGGGAGTCGCTAGCGACGCGCTTCCCGACCCTGTTCTCCCACTGCACCCGCCCGCATGCTACGATGGCTTCAGTGGCCACTGGTGGCCTCGACCTACAGCCCCGGCTCTCGACCGCTGCGGCGACCATGCTCACCCTCGTCCTCCGCATCATCGACGACACCTCTCTCTTGGAGGGCAAGGACCGTCGCGTCATCGACTCTCCTACGGCTCCTCCTTTCAGGTCGTGGGAGGAAACCCGGATGCTCTCCCTCGTGCATCCCGCCGACGTCTCAGCTTGCACGATATTGGCCCTCCGGCTGCCTTCGAAGCTGAAGATCTTAGCCTACCTTGCTGACATCAATAGGCTCAACACTTGGGCCAACCTCCATTATAAGAACTGTGCCCCCCTCGGTGGTGTGTGCCGCCTGCCCCATCCTGGAGACGGGTCGGCATTTGCTCTTCGACCGTCCGCACGCGACGGCTATCCGGCGTCAACTAGGGGGTCTCCATCCCGGTGGGGCGGTTCTATCAGGCTCCCGTGTAGGTGCCACTTAGCACTTGGTGCTCTAGCGTTGCTGTGCTCCTCTGGTCCATTTGGAAAGCGCGCAATGATCGGGTCTTCAACATCCAGAGCACTCTTTTGAGCGTTGTGGTGAGGCATGTGTGCGATGATCTCGCTCTCTGGCGCGGCGATTTAAGGTGGAAGACCGAGCTCCTCTTGACGTGATGTGCTCTTCTTTCTTGGTAGCGTTGTATGATCAGATGTATTTTTGTTCACCTCCCTACCTACTTTCTTCTCTTCCATGTAAGATGGATTGATTGCCAGGTCATTTTAGGGTAATAAAAATAACAAGCGGTGGGGAAGTTTCACCCACGTCATTCTCGAAAAATAAGATTTGGGAATACGGATTTTGAGCCGGAACAGTTATCCGGGTTCCGTTGGACCTAGGATCCATCACGTATTTTCAGTGTTACATTTGCTAACCACCACCTCTGTCTGCATGTTGATGCTCCACCACATCTAAGAAATAAAGATATAACCAAATTTAAATAAATCTAAGACATTTCTTTATGGATGGCGGGTTTAATGTACATCCTTCGCTCTAAAAGAAAGCTGTCAAAGTTTGTTTAGATACAGGGTTTTCTAGTCATGTTAGCCTATAAATACGTATGTATTTTAAAAAATAAGAAGTACCTTTTTTTAGACGGAAAAAGTATTTGTGATTTTGCTGGCTATGCTTTACTGTCATCCTGTTCAATAATGCTGAGTAAACCTCTTCACGGAGTGGGCTGTCTTGACTACACGGGAGAGACGGCGGGGTCAAGGTCAAGCTACCCATGAGTGGAAGGCTGGAGTTGGTGGGGTCAAGCCACGCTCTCTTGGCTGGCTCCCCCGTCCCCATAACCAGGATCCTGCATGCAGAACCAACAATTTTTATGAGATTTTATTTGAGACCTCCGGCAACAACCGTATGTTTTGATGCTCTTTTCACTAGAAACTCATATATTCAAATGGTTTTCGGAAAATTAACAAGCCCAAAATAAAGAAAATCCGAAAACAAAATAATGAAACTTGATGATTCATAACGAAACAAATTGTTCCTGGATAAAGTTTAAAACACACAAGTTCAAGGTATGGTTAAACAATTGAAACACATTGACACAAACCGTTTCTGATTAAAATTTCACGGGGTGTGATCAAGTTTTTCAAAGTTTCATTAGGTTTCGGAAGTCAAATTCTAAATATTTTCAAAATATATTCAATATTGGCCTTGTTTTGTAGGCCTTTTCACAAGGAACTAAGGTATTCAAACGATTTTCAAGATCAGACTTTCAGTTCAAAACATACAAAAGTTTGTAAATTATGAAATGAGAGACGTTGGCTGACCGCTGACAGACACAACATCCCATATAGTATGGAGATATTGCTGGGTGGACCAGGCATGGGACATCCCGTGGGAGTGGGACAATGGCTGCTCTGGATACCCTTGGTTCCTATCACGCTTTGGATCATGTGGCAAGAAACTCTGCGCGATGCTACTTACCTATCTCCAGCTCTTCATAAATCTCGGGAGACATCCCATATCCCTACCCAACTCGATCATGGTCTACTATTCGGTGATCTGGTCCACCACCGTCCCCTAACTCCTGACTACATACTACGGACACACACACACGTGACATCCGTATCTATCTGGCCGGGGTCGGACTGACACTTTTTGCAAGCTCTCGTTGGCGCGGGCGGCTTTGTAACGTGCCCTTCGCCAGCCCGGAGCTAGGATGTCTGTGGAACGATGCACGCCTACCTGAGCAGAGCGTTACCTGAGTTTGTCGTCTATGCAAAATTATCGTGGTCAAAATGAATTACCGACCCAGGTTCACGCAACAACAAAAAAACAAAATTAATTACGTAGGGTCGCCGAAGACGGCAGCTGTGAACTCCCAAACACGAGCGAGCAGATCGAGGTGCCCACCGACAGCTTGGTAAAAAGACCGCAGTAACTGATGAGGCCAAGGGTCCAGTACAAAAGGAAGGAATTGTGGACATCGCAGAACCAGCACCTGTAACTGGCAGTCTGTGAGGAGGAATTATGATGTGATTTCTGTATCCCGCCGGGGACCCCTTGTCTTTAGGCATGTGTGTGCGTGCCAAGTGGTGTGCACATCACTTCGCACGTGTGTAGGCGCGCGCGCAGCTGTGTCCATTCAAAGGCACAGCGACATTATCGGTTTACGGAAATACTAAAAATACGTCTTTATAACACTGGACAATAGTAGTATATGAAATACGTATAAAGGATAAATTCTTCTCTGTGGTTACCAGAATAACCGCTGTTCGGTGACATTTTGGCAATCTAGGCCGATTAAAGAAACCATGAGTGTGCCACGCCCGGTTAGCCCCCCCCACCCCACCCTCAATGGCTATTTGGCGGCATAAGGAAGGGGGCTAATAACGTGCCGACCGATCGATCGCGCCGAAAGTGAGTCCGGCACACCCGTGACGAGATAGGGGGCCGTTTGGGTGCACCGTGAGAAAATGATGCATTGTTTTGGGTCGGCTTAATTAATGCTTCACATCGGTTTTCCATGTCACCCTTTCCCATGCATCAACGGCAGGCACTCGCAATCCAGCTGAAATTCCAAGCGTGAACGATTTGACTTCCACGCCCGAATCAAACATCCCGTTTACCCTGCCCTATTTAAAAGCCATCACAGAATAAAGTTCCCATCACACCTCACAACCACACTCGGCTACACCGACGGCCCCGCACCATCGGCACAATAATGTTCACCGTCGGCACAGGCTCTGCTGACGGTCACCGTCGGCGTCTCCCCGTCGGCACAGCAGGCGTCGGGGTCTGCGCGCGCACCGTCGGCACAGCAAGTCACCGTCGGCACAGTCGTACGCCGACGGCTGGACGGTGGCCGTCGGCCGCCCTATCGTCGGCAGAGCCAACCAGCCGTCACGCCGGCGCCGTCAACGTCCCCAGCTGTGCCGACGGTGTAACCGTCGGCATAGTGTTCCTTTTTTTTCAGAACTGGCGGCAAAACGGTGACTATTCGAACTGGAAAAGCGCGCGAAACTGGGCCTGGCTGTGCCGACGGTGTCACCGTCGGCCGATGCACTCGCCATTTGGCACAGCTACGGGCATGTGCCGACGGTGACACCGTCGGCACGGCCAGAGCCCGATTTTTTCGATTTTTGCCAATTTGGCCTCATTTGCTCGGAAAATCGCACAAAATGCACATATTATAAGATTGAATATCCGAGTAACATATATAGCACCATATAGCACAAAGATATCACCGTATAGCACCAAATCTCACAAATATAGCATCAAATCTCACAAATAGCACAAATATAGCATACAAGACCATGGTACATACACCGGATCCACTACAAAGATGGAGCGTGTCATCATGTGCTAGTACAATGTAGAAACTATGGTGGTGCACCACCCGAGTGACGATCTAGCTACAGACGATCTAGCTCCGAGTGGGTGAAGTGAGGCCGCTGTATTTCGACGGTGCTCGGGGAGGTAGAACCACGTCGAGAGCCACCGGAACCAGAAAAATGCCGAGGTTCGGCGAAGCACCGAGGAGAATGGCGACCGGGGTGCATCGGCGTACCACAAGGAGTGTCGTTCCCGGATTCTCCCAATCCCTACAGTTGGAGGGAGTTAGCAACTTAGCCATGTCACACCAAGTTAGCAACTTAGCCAAGTTAGCAACTTACCGGGGTCAACTGACGCTGACGCTTGTACATGATATAGAACTCCTCCTTGGACGGGAACACTGGCGTCGGCCCCGGATGAGGTGGCTGCGGGAGTGGTTCCTCTCGCACTCCGGTCATCATGAACCGAGTGAAACTCGCAAGAAACGGGAGAGATAGCTCAGATTCAAACATGGGGACTTATGATGTTTTGCATCCATAGAGATTGAAACTTACCGCCATCTGGTTGCTCGTCCACTGGACATAGGCATCTTTCACAAGGTCATGCTCCTTAATCTTCTCGAGATACTCCTCGTAAGCTACTGCATAGGCCTCCTCGAGCTGAGTCTACAATTTCAGAAATAATGCGTCTCATCAACATAGCCATTCGGGAACAAGAGTCAAAACGAGAGGATGAAAGTGTGGATGACTTACATCTACCTCTACCCGAGAACGGCATGTAGTCCGCGAGGAGGTAGCGTAGGCTGCCGGAGGGAGGGTAGCCTTGATCTGCGTGAAGTTCCTCCGAGGCTTGAAACCCCCGGCAAGGCAGGCGGGACGTCCATGCGGCTGGCCGGACCCCGCCGGCATCATCGCCACCTCGTCGACCGGCTCGGTCATAGGGTCCTCCACCTCCGGATGGAGCTTGGCGTACTCCTCGCGAGTATCTTTCCTTGTTCTCTTTGGCCTTGCCGTAGTACATCTCGGGCGCGGGCCGAGGCTCGTTCGGACGGGCGTCACCGGCTTCATGTGCGTCCACGCTTCCATCTCACCAAGTTCCCTCCCGAGCTTCTTCCCCTGCATCACAAAACAAATGTTATGCATATCATCGAAAATCAAAAAAATGCAGCTTGTTCCATTTTTATATGTACCAGACGCTCCCGATAGCGATCGGTGCTGCTGCTCCCCGCAGTGTGTGTTCCCCGATTCCCACGGTTGGCCTTGTTCCGGTCGCTCACGGCCTTGAAATCGGGGTTTTCGCCGACCCAATTCTTGACCAACTCCATGAAGGCGGCCCTCTTATTATTATCAGCCCAATGTGGTACAACTCCGCAAAATCAAAACTCATTTGAAGAACAAACAATATAGTTGCAAGTTAGCCGCGGTACATAGAATCGCATTGACAATTACTTACCGACATGAAGTCATCTATCGTCATAGCCGGGGCGAGTCCCTGCACAATCTCAGGCTTTGTGTACCTTACGCCCTGCTCAGCATAGAAGTGGCCGATGCACGTGATCTTCTGGTTGTACCACTGCTGTCGTGTCAACTTCCGACACATGTTACGGAGCACCACGTCCGCCCTCTCCTTATGCTCAGTCGCCACCCTATAATTGCGCTGCAATCAAGCATAACAGAAAGTGTGAGAGGCATGAGTTATCACGGTGGGGTTATCAACTACATATGAACGAAACCCAAAGAGTATGCATTACGTACCCAAAACTTCTTGATCACGGCGTCGGCGGCGGAAGTAAAGCCAGGGTAAGGCGCTATCTCAAAGTCTTCCCAAGTGTAGGCTAGCTTGGACTCGCCCCCAAGGACCGGAGTGTACATCCTCGGCCAGTACTTCCTAATAGCAACTCCAATCAGACTCCCTGGCACGCGGACATTCTTCCCCGTGTATGTGAAATTCCTGCACAATTATCAAACATTAGAAAATGCTAAGTGTCATAACGAAAATGAAATCACCTTACTACTTACTCTATCTTTCCTGGGACAAGGAGCCACTTCTCATCCTCCGTAGCAGGTTCCTTACTCTCATCGGGAACCTGCGCTTCCCCACGAATCCGCAACTTCTTCGGAGCCATCTCCGTCGAAGCCTCCTCGTCCCTAGACTCCTCCTCCTCCTCCCTAGTGTCCTCCTCCTCCTCCCTAGTGTCCTCCTCCTCGTCCATAGACTGTGAAGCCACTGAGCCAGAAGCAGAGGGAATGTCAGCTAGAAGGAGCTGTGCATTCCCCCCTCGTCCTCCAGCTCGTCCTCCCCCTCGTCCTCCAGCTCGTCCTCCCCCTCGTCCTCCAGCTCGTCCTCCCCCTCGTCCTCCCCGTCCTCCGTCTGCGTCTTCGTAACGCCGGGTGGGAACAATGGGTCTTCCACTCCGTCTGGAAGCACCCGGCCCTGGCTTCCGCTGATGCATCTGATCAAGCAAGGAGCTCGATGATGCCTTCCGTCCGCTCATATTGGGCAATTACCTGCATAAGAAAAGAGAAAATAATTAATAAGCATGTTGAAAATTAATAACCGGTTCAGGCGGTTCCTCCGGTTCAGACTGTTCGTCCCATGGTAACTCTGGCATGTCAGCATCCCGAAGATCATCTAGCAAGTTTAAGATGCCATCGTTCTCATTGCCATCGATCCGCTGCCGCATCACCTCACCTCTATCACGTTCGTGCCGAGAAAAGTCGACCGGCGGGTCGTAGTCACGCATATACCCATTCCACCAAAGGTGTTTAGTCATCTCTAGAATATCCTTAGGATGACGCCTCCTGCAGACATTGCAAGGGCAACGGGGACGAACAATCCCCTTCGAACCACGAGCTAACTCCTTCACTAACAAATCGGTCTTCCATTTCCATTCATCCGTCACTTGAGTCGAACTAACACGGCCACTCGTACATCCACTCATTATCAGCCATCCTGCTTTATTGCGTGACAAACAACAAATAGTAGCATGAAATTGAATGCATCATATTTTTACTTTTCTACCGGCGAAAACGCGTGCATCAACCTACATCTCTACTAGGTGGGCTCCTAGCAGCCCCGGACCCGTAGTTGGGTACGTTCTCCACGTTCTGCTCGGGTGCGAGACAGAATTTCGGCAGCACCTCCCCGCTGCTCTCCCGATACACGTCTCGGCAAAAAGCCGAGAGGATGTGCATCCGGAGAACAACAGGGAGGCGCTGACGAAATCTTGTCTCGCACCCGAGCGAACATGGAAAACGTACCCAACTACGGGTCCGGCGACTGTCCCGTAAATGCCACAAGCGTTACGGTTCAAAATATGCTGACCACTAATGCATATTTATCCGCGTAACGCTTGCGGACGGGAATTGACACCTAGGTTACGCGACTTGACGGAGAAATGAAATCTAATGACATAAAAAATGCGGAGGGGGAGTCGGCAATTCAGGTCAACCTCGGCTGTAGAGGAAGTAGTCGAACAACCGGCGATGTCGACGGCCGTAGAGATGCGCCGCAAGATCCGGGATCGTCACGCGGGATGCTCACTACTGGACCTAGTTAAAATAATAAAAATTTGTCAATGCAAATTCATCAATTCATAAAACAAATGCATTTCTACAAAATTCTAATTTATTTCACTTCAATTTCCATTTCTATTCCTTCATTTTCATTTCAATTTACATTACAATTTCAATTTCAATTTCCAAATTCTTTACTTCATTTCAATTTCAATTTCAATTTGCAAGTTCTATTTCAATTTGCAAATTTACAATTACAATTCTTACCTACCGCTAATTGCAAATACTAAAAAGCTAAAATTATTTACATTTCAAATTACCTAGCTAATTGCAAATACTAAAAAGCTAAAAAAAAACCTAATTTGCAAATTTACAATTACAATTCTTACCATGGCTAATTGCAAATACTAAAAAGCTAAAATTATTTACATTTCAAATTACCTAGCTAATTGCAAATACTAAAAAGCTAAAAAAAAAAAAGGGTAAGAAGCTTACCATGGCCGGCGGGCTGCGGGGCGGGGCGACGGCGGCCGGGAGGAAGGCGGCGGCGCGGGGCAGGGCGGCGGCGGCCGGGAGGACGGCGGCGGGCTGCGGGGCGAGCGGCGGCGGCCGGGAGGAAGGCGGCGGCGCGGGCAGGGCGGCGGCGGCGCGGGGGCGGGGTACGGGGGACGGCGGCGCGCGCGGGGCAGCGCGGCGCGCGCGGGGCAGGCGACGGCGGCGCGGGGCCGGGCGGCGGCGGCGGGGATGGCGCGGCGGCGGGGATGGCGCGGGGGCAGGGGTACGGGGGACGGCGGCGGCGCGGGCAGCGCGCGGCGGCGCGCGGGAGCAGGGCGACGGCGGCGCGGGCCGGAGCGGCGCGGCGGGGATGAGCGCGGCGGCCGGGGTGGTCGAGTGGATGCGGTGTGGGTGGCTCTGCGTGTGTGTGTGGGGCGCGCGGGTGGTGGGTCTGACCATTATGGTCGACCCACCTGTGCCGACGGTGATGTTGTGCCGACGGTGACCGTCGGCACAGGCAGTTTTTTTTATTTTTTTATTTTATTTTTTATTTTCCTTTTTATTTTTTTAAATAAATATTGTCACTATTTACTACAAAAAATAAGAATAGAATAGATCATCTCAAATCATAACCCTAACCCTAACCCTAAACAATAAGTGTAGGAAGTTAGGAACCCCATGTCCGAGAACCGGGCACACCCGGAGGGGGTAGCATTGGATATAGAACCATCTTAAATCACTTTTGTGCATGCCATGTGGACACACACAACTTTTGGGGCCATTCCCTAGGTCCGATGCTCGATTTCTGACGAAACCCTAGTTCTGTTGACCGCGCCGTCTACCCCTTTGATCGCATCCCATCGGGGTCCCCGGTGGGCGTATGCCTACGTTTGAGCTTGCTTAGGTCATAGGTACATGTGGAAACAAGTACCATCCCCTATGATCCCAAGGTTCTCTCCGGTTCACCTCCGAGGGAGTTCCCCCCTATACATGCAGAATCTGCCCTATACATGCAGAATCTGCCTAAGTGTAGGAACCCCATGTCCGAGAAGCCGGGCACACCCGGAGGGGGTAGCATTGGATATAAAACCATCTCAAATCACTTGTGTGCAAGCCATGTGGACACACACAACTTTTGGGGCCATTCCCTAGGTCCGATGCTCGATTTCTGACGAAACCCTAGTTCTGTTGACCGCGCCGTCTACCCCTTTGACTGCATCCCATCGGGGGCCCCCGGTGGGCGTATGCCTACGTTTGAGCTTGGTTAGGTCATAGGTACATGTGGAAACAAGTACCATCCCCTATGATCCCAAGGTTCTCTCCGGTTCACCTCCGAGGGAGTTCCCCCTATACATGCGGAATCCGCCTAAGTGTAGGAACCCCATGTCCGAGAAGCCGGGCACACCCGAGAGGGTAGCATTGGATATAGAACCATCTCAAATCACTTTTGTGCATGCCATGTGGACACACACAACTTTTGGGGCCATTCCCTAGGTCCGATGCTCGATTTCCGACGAAACCCTAGTTCCGTTGACCGCGCCGTCTACCCCTTTGATCGCATCCCATCGGGGTCCCCGGTGGGCGTATGCCTACGTCTGAGCTTGCTTAGGTCATAGGTACATGTGGAAACAAGTACCATCCCCTATGATCCCAAGGTTCTCTCCGGTTCACCTCCGAGGGAGTTCCCCCTATACATGCGAGAATCCGCCTAAGTGTAGGAACCCCATGTCCGAGAAGCCGGGCACACCCGGAGGGGTAGCATTGGATATAGAACCATCTCAAATCACTTTTGTGCATGCCATGTGGACACACACAACTTTTGGGGCCATTCCCTAGGTCCGATGCTCGATTTCCGACGAAACCCTAGTTCCGTTGACCGCGCCGTCTACCCCTTTGATCGCATCCCATCGGGGGTCCCCGGTGGGCGTATGCCTACGTTTGAGCTTGCTTAGGTCATAGGTACATGTGGAAACAAGTACCATCCCCTATGATCCCAAGGTTCTCTCCGGTTCACCTCCGAGGGAGTTCCCTCTATACATGCGGGAATCCGCCTAAGTGTAGGAACCCCATGTCCGAGAAGCCGGGCACACCCGGAGGGGTAGCATTGGATATAGAACCATCTCAAATCACTTTTGTGCATGCCATGTGGACACACACAACTTTTGGGGCCATTCCCTAGGTCCGATGCTCGATTTCTGACGAAACCCTAATTCTGTTGACCGCGCCGTCTACCCCTTTGACTGCATCCCATCGGGGGTCCCCCGGTGGGCGTATGCCTACGTTTGAGCTTGCTTAGGTCATAGGTACATGTGGAAACAAGTACCATCCCCTATGATCCCAAGGTTCTCTACGGTTCACCTCCGAGGAGTTCCCCCTATAAATGCGGAATCCGCCTAAGTGTAGGAACCCCATGTCCGAGAAGCCGGGCACACCCGGAGGGGGTAGCATTGGATATAGAACCATCTCAAATCACTTTTGTGCATGCCATGTGGACACACACAACTTTTGGGGCCATTCCCTAGGTCCGATGCTCGATTTCTGAGGAAACCCTAGTTCTGTTGAAAGCGTCGTCTACCCCTTTGACTGCATCCCATCGGGGGTCCCCCGGTGGGCGTATGCCTACGTTTGAGCTTGCTTAGGTCATAGGTACATGTGGAAACAAGTATCATCCCATATGATCCCAAGGTTCTCTACGGTTCACCTCCGAGGGAGTTCCCCCCTATACATGCAGAATCTCTCCTGCCCTTTTTTCCCGCCCACCCTTTTCCCGCTGCTTCTCTCCCGCCCTTTTTTCCCGCCCACCCTTTCCCGCTCCTTCTCTCCCGCCCTTTTTTCCCGCCCACCCTTTCCCGCTGCTTCTCTCCCGCCCTTTTTTCCCGCCCACCCTTTCCCGCCCATTCTCTCCCGCCATGTTTTCCCGCCGTTTCAGCCCCTCGTCGGCCTATATATAGCCATGGCTTCTCCACTAACAGCACCAGCAACATTTCTCCCTTCATCACTTCTCTCATCCAATAGAACCACAAAATCCTCTGAGCTGAGCTGCCGCCGAGATGGCTCCCCGTCGCCGTAGCAACACGGGCTTCATCGGCGTTCGCCTGCGGCCTGCGGGACATTTCGCGGCTGAAATCACCGCCGGTGTTACGCGTGTGTGGCTCGGCACCTTCTACACGAAGGAGGCTGCTGCCCGCGCATACGACGTTGCGGCTTGGAGGTTTGGCCGGCCGCGCCACGAAATGAACTTCCCGGAGGTCGGGTCTCTGACGGAAGCTCAGAGTCTCTCTACTGAGCCACTACTTCGCTCACAGGGTGAAGCACGGCGGTACAGGGCTGGCCAGCGGTGGATTGATACCACCGAGGCGGACGAGCAGTTCATGGCACAGTGGCGCAGACACCATCGTGGAGACGTCGAGGCAACGCGCGCATTCTGGAAGGAGAAGCAGACGTACAGGAGAGAGAGGAGGGCGGGAAAGCGGCAGAGGAAGGCCGAGGTTGAAGCAGAGTACGCCAAAGGAGAGGCGTCGACATGGGGGGAAATGATGAACGGTGGTTGTGGAACCTCACAACCACCGCTTCAGAGGACACCCCCAGCGAGGATGAAGATTTCGACTTCTCTGATTAATATGTGTGTGTCGACCCAGTGTTAAGTGCTTTGTTCGTGTGTGGGTGTAGTTCTTTAAAAGATTTGGTTTGTGTGTGGGTCTAGTTCTTTAAGTGTTTTGGTTCATGTGTGTGGGTGTAGTTTCTTTAAGTGTTTTGCTTCCTCTGTGTGGGTCTAGTTCTTTAAGTGTTTTGGTTCATGTGTGTGGTGTAGTTATTTAAGTATTTTGTATCGTGTGTGGGTCTTAAGTATTTTGTATCGTGTGTGGGCCATTCACCCCCTCCGAGGTTCGATTTCTGGCGAAGGGGTTCTATACCGCCCTTATACATATATATAGGTTTCTCGCAAAGGGGTTCGCCAAAATAGTAGTGAGAAATAAATAAACAAAAAAAAATGATATGGATTAATAATTATATGGGTAATAATTATCTCTTTGATGCAAAAAAAATAGAAAAAGAAAAAAATGTGCATAATTGGCTGTGCCGACGGCCTGGTTTGTGCCGTGGGTGACCGTCGGCACAGCAGAAGGGGGACCCAGTTTCCAGCCCTCGTGCCGACGGCCGCCGTTGCGCCGTGGGCTACCGTCGGCACAGTGTAGACGGCGCCGTGACAGCCTAACGGCTGGGCCCGCCTGTCTGCGCGTGTACCGACGGCCGTGGCTGTGCCGACGGTGACCTTCGGGCGCCAACTATCTGTGCCGACGGTCCGGTTTGCGCCGACGGTCCGGTTTGCGCCGACGGTGACCGTCGGTGTAGACAGCATTGTGCCGACGGTGACCGTGCGCCGACGGTCAGCTCCGTCGCCGGTCGACGAGGGTCGCTGTGCCGACGGCCCCGACATTTGGCCGTCGGCACATGGGCTGGCCGTCGGCACATGGAGTTTCTCCCGTAGTGATTATGATGTGATTTCTGTATCCCGCCGGGGACCCCTTGTCTTTAGGCATGTGTGTGCGTGCCAAGTGGTGTGCACATCACTTCGCACGTGTGTAGGCGCGTGCACGCAGCTGTGTCCATTCAAAGGCACAGCGACATTATCGGTTTACGGAAATACTAAAAATACGTGCTATAACACTGGACAATAGTAGTATATGAAATACGTATAAAGGATAAATTCTTCTCTGTGGTTACCAGAATAACCGCTGTTCGGTGACATTTTGGCAATCTAGGCCGATTAAAGAAACCATGAGTGTGCCACGCCCGGTTAGCCCCCCCCCCACCCCACCCTCAATGGCTATTTGGCGGCATAAGGAAGGGGGCTAATAACGTGCCGACCGATCGATCGCGCCGAAAGTGAGTCCGGCACACCCGTGACAGATAGGGGGCCGTTTGGGTGCACCGGCGAGAAAATGATGCATTGTTTTGGGTCGGCTTAATTAATGCTTCACATCGGTTTTCCATGTCACCCTTTCCCATGCATCGACGGCAGGCACTCGCAATCCAGCTGAAATTCCAAGCGTGAACGATTTGACTTCCACGCCCGAATCAAACATCCCGTTTACCCTGCCCTATTTAAAAGCCATCACAGAATAAAGTTCCCATCACACCTCACAACCACACTCCCCCACGAACTCCCGCCTCTCTACCATACACTCTCCCACAAGCTCCCGCTTCTTACGACGATCGTAACATGCGGCCGCACAACCTGAAGCGCGATGAGACAGAGGTCTTCGCCAACAACGGGTTAATGATGGATGGTGCTAGTGCACAAGTGCCTTCCCAATGACTGTAACATCTCGTCTAGGGTGGGCTCACAATTCCGAGAAGCTTTGCACCGTTATCGATCACTGCCACGCTCGACAGGAGCAACATGCCAAACCCGACTAAGCGACCAACATCATGCTCTAGCCTGTAATGGTCAACATCATGCTCCATGGATATTCGATGGATATCCAACTGACATGTGGGACCTACATGTCAGTGACACATGCGATTTTACCTATGATTGGCTGTCCTTTTTAGGCCCAAATCACCAAACCCTTAATTTAAGCCTTAATGATTTTATACTCTAAATAATCACGGAACCACCTTGTGCTGGTAGGGCTTCCGCCAGCCGCATTGACTGTGGATCTTCGTTGATTGCTCCGCCTCCTCGGTAATGTGATATATTGTTGCTTTTATATTCCTATGAATTGTCGATATATTTATGGCTGAAATGCTACTGAAATAATGTCGAAATGCTGCCAAAATATTCATGTTAGCTTATTATTGATGAAATGCAAGTGAAATATTTCTGAAATGGTACTCAAATTTTATGGGCATGGATATCCATGGATCCATCGGATTTGGATTTGGGGCGACATCCATGCCCATGGATACTTTCGTGGGCGGGGCAGAGCGAGGTTGATGGATTTGGGCATGGATATGGTTTTCCTATATCCGTCCAAACCCGCTCCATTGCCATCCTTGGGCAAAAGCAAGTCAGTACATAAGCTTATTCATACATGTATGTGTGTATTTGTACCGTTTTTAATGTGCAGAACACACACAAAATTCGAGCGGATACACCCCGTGAGCTCTCCCATGTTTTGTGCTCCAAACCTGGGCTTATTTGGGTCCTTTCCTAGCTGCATACTCCAGATGTTTTCTCAAAAAGGCCGGCCCAAGTACATAAACTGAGTGTTGCATGCATGTATGGCTGCATCTCTCGGGAAACTCTCATTTGCAACTAACTGCGCCCGCACTTCATACTTGTTGTGATACTTTCATGTTTTAAAAAATACAAATTAAAATTCTAGACATACATTATGTCGTATCTTACGCATTTGTGAAGTTTCATCCAAAAACATATCAATATGTGACTTGTGTAAAAAAGAGAAGACATATGTAAATAGTGACATGTACTATTGACATATCATTGTTCTTTTTGTGTAGGTCACATATTGACATATTATTGGATTAAACTTCACGGATACACAAAACACAACACAATATATGTCTAGAATTTTAGTTTACATTTTTTTAAAACTTGAAAGTGTCATTATAAAAATGGAGTGCAGATGCAACTAGTTGCGGAATAACCCCTCTCGCATCTTCTTGGCTGCGTTAGCCCTCTAGCGCTTCACCGACCCAGCCCACTGATTTCGTCAAGCACGGTGAGCGGCCGTCAATGGGAATTTAAGAAACAATTCTATATACATTGTTAATTATTTGTAGAGGTGAATTATTGAAGGATGAGTTCTGATTTTCTCCTAATCTTGCAATGTAACTAAATATAATCAGAAATTATGTAAGTAGCATGTCACTACAGAAATTATTATTTTTATCGTTTACCTACTCGAGGACGAGTAGGAACTAAGCTTGGGGATGCTGATACGTCTCCAACATATCCATAATTTCTGATGTTTCATGCTTGTTTTATGACAATACTTACATGTTTTGCTTGCACTTTACGATGATTTCATGCATTTTTCGGAACTAACCTATTAACAAGATGCCAGTGTCAGTTCCTGTTTTCTGCTGTTTTTGGTTCCAGAAAGGCTGTTCGGGCAATATTCTCGGAATTCGACGAAACGAAAACCAAACATCATAATTCACCGAGACGGACCAGGACACCGAAGGGGAGTCAGAGGGGGGCACTGGGGCCCCCACACCATAGGGCCGCGCGGGCCAGCCCCTGGCCGCGCCGGCCTATGGGGAGGGCACCCTGTTGCCCCTCCTGCGCCACCTCTTCGCCTATATAAGCCCTTTCGACCTAAAAACGCGATACCAATTGACGAAACTCCAGAAAGACTCCAGGGGCGCCGCCGCCATCGCGAAACTCCAATTCGGGGGACAGAAGTCTCTATTCCGGCACCCTGCCGGGATGGGGAAGTGCCCCCGGAAGCCATCTCCATCGACGCCATCGCCTCCATCATGCTCCGTGAGTAGTTCCCCCATGGACTACGGGTTCTAGCAGTAGCTAGTCGGTATTCTCTCCTCCATGTACTTCAATACAATGATCTCATGAGCTGCCTTACATGATTGAGATTCATCTGATGTAATCGGTGTTGTGTTTGTTGGGATCCGATGGATGATACATTATGATTAGTCTATCTATAAAGTTTGTGAAGTTATTGTTCGCTGCAATCTTGTTATGCTTAATGCTTGTCACTAGGGCCCGAGTGGCATGATCTTAGATTTAAGCTCTATAATTATTGCTTAGATTGTATCTACAAGTTGTATGCACATGTCTATGTCCGGAACCAAAGGCCCCAAAGTGACAGAAATTGGGACAACCGGAGGGGAAGGCGTAGGTATGAGGATCACATGTTTTCACCAAGTGTTAATGCTTTGCTCCGGTACTTTATTAAAAGCAGTACCTTAATATCCAGTAGATTCCTTTGAGGCCCGGCTGCCACCGGCTGGTAGGACAAAAGATGTTGTACAAGTTTCTCATTGCGAGCACGTATGACTATATATAGAAAACATGCCTACATAATTAATAATCTTGATATTCTGTCCTAATGCTTTGAATCCTATCAATTGCCCAACTGTAATTTGTTCACCCAACACTTGTCACTTATTGGAGAGTTACCACTAGTGTAGATCGCTGGGAACCCCGGTCCATCTCTCATCATCATATACTCGTTCTATATGTCATTGGAAGTAGTATCAACTATTTTCTGGTGCCATTGCTCCTGTGTTACTGTTACTGCTGCTGTGTTACTGATACTATTGCTCTCATATTACTGCTGCTTTCACATCACCCCTGTTACTAGTGCTTTTCCAGGTGCAGCTGAATTGACAACTCAGTTGTTAAGGCTTATAAGTATTCTTTACCTCCCCTTGTGTCGAATCAATAAATTTGGGTTTTACTTCCCTCGAAGACTGCCGCGATCCCCTATACTTGTGGGTTATCAGCGCTGCACTTTTTAGTGCATGTTTTTATCTTTTTTTTTTGTAACACCTAAAATCTTGATAAATTCACAGTAGCTTTAACTTTTCATCCTCTATATGAGAAAAAATTGGCTAAAATTCCTGACGTGTCTAAGGGTCTGTTTATTTGTGTTGCATCTTTTGACAAGCAGTTGTAGCTGTTGGGCTGTGAAAAAGCAGCTCTGAGAAGCAGCTGTTGAAAGAAGAGATTTGATGTTTGGTATGACAACTTTTTGTAGATGATGTTGTTGATTTTAGGAGTGAAATGTCTGGAATGCCCTGAGTGATTAATATCCTGTATAAATGTTGTTTTAACATAATTACCTTGTTTAGGTGAGTTTACATGTTTTTTTGCCCAAAATAATTTTGTATCAGAATAATTTTGGTTAAATCTTAGTCCAATATATTAAACAAATTTTGAAAGTAGGTTATAATCTAAAAATAAGCAATATTTATTAGTAAGAAATGGCAATATGCATACATCAGCCGAGCATGTAGAGCTGAGTTTAATATCCATCGAGCATACTGCACAGATCCAACAGCAAGCTAGCATATACATCCGTCAAACCCGAACAAGGACATAAATGGAGATCTGGTGGCTAGTGCCTCGCCCTCCTCCTGCGCGTAGATGAGGCGGTCGATCTGGCCAACAGCCTCGAGGCGGTCACAGCCCGAGGCGGCGGAGGCACGCGCATCCGGCTACAACGCGTGCTCATGGCGCTCCCGCGAGTTGTAGGAGTTCGGGAGCGGGGCGGGGAAGACGAGCTTGCGAACTGGGGGCGGGGAATGGCAGCCGACGGCCGGAGTTGAGGCCGGGAACGACGCGGGGGAGGAGGCACTGGACGGAGGCGGCGGCTGACCCTAACCCTAACTCTCTTCCATGGAACATGATAGGGAGGAGGGGAGATGAGTAGGGGCTATTGCCCATGTCGGGCAAGGTGGGGATTGTGAGGGCGGGCCGATTTTATATGAGATGGAATTTTTTCGTAGTTTCTATGAAGTGTAGGGGCTTTTTGGACGTTTGCAAGTTAGGAAGCGGGGGGAAGCTCGGGAAGCACCTCTGAGGCTGCTTTCGCTCGCGACTTCTCGGCCAGTGCATATTACCACCGAGCTTTTGCACAAAGTTTTTCAATTGTGTTCTGTTTGTTTGAACTTATGATTTTAGACGCCAAAATCTTCCAATGTAGAAGCAGAAGCTCAAATAAATAGGGCCTTAGTGGTATAAATAATTCAGTTTTGTTGCAGCCAGCGGCAGGTGCTGCGCGCTGCTGCGTAGTGGGCACAGCTAGCGTCCAAACATCCTGACAAGTGACAAGCACTCAAGGACGAAGTATGGGTCACTCTCGCGTCAGATTCTTGGTGCTCGTGACTTTGTGTTTCATGACCGCTCTGGCTACGATAATATACATTAACAATAACAAATCAACACTAATATACATTTACATGTACTTCTCGGTAATACCGCACGGTAGCCTGTGAGCTGCATTTTGAGAACTACCAAGGCAGCTGTAATTTATCTTGCGCCATTGTTCTGACCACTGTTTTTGAATTAAGAGGCTAGAGAAAAGAAGGATCTGCCATTTGTATTGTTGGTAGCTGGATTCGCATCTGTGCACTGTGTGCATTGTGGATCAGGAGGTTTGTTTGAACAGATTGGTATGCGCATGTGTGTATGAACTGAAAAAACATGAAGGACTAAAATTTTGCGTGTTAGCAGTTCAGGGTTGCCTATATTGTCAGTTCATTTGGTTTGAATGGAGAAAATTCTCTGTCATTTCTTGCCAAAAGTAACAGAATGTTGATCTATCTCAGTAGTAGTTTGAGTAAATGTTGCTCGATCAGCTCCTCCATCCCGTTGAAGAGAACCATATGAATGACCTTTTTGTTTGCACGAAAGGTCAGCTGAAATGAATAGTGAAGTTTTCCTGAAACTGTGGTTCCTTCATACAAATGTCATAGTGACTGTGCTAGATGTTTCTGATACCAGAATGCAAACCACAAGCAGTACCAACTAATGTGATCTGAGACACACACTTAAGAAGAGAGGCAAAATTAAGGTGTATAAATTCTCTGATTTTGATTACATAACTGGAGTTTTTGCAAATAAAGGACTCCAAATTCAATGCGTACAAAGAAGCATATCCTACTATCACTTACTCACTTATCGCCTAGCAGAACCTTTTTTTTTATAGTTGTAGTTGGTTAAAACTTTTCCCTATCCTTCCTACTTGATCTATCAAGATAATTCAAGATATTTCATAAGTAAAAGGAATGAATTCTAAATCCAAATGTATTTTCACTAACCTGAATTTAGTACGTAAGGTGAGTGTCTAGTCTAGTACGTAAGGTGAGTGCTAGTCTAACCTGATTTTAGTAGGTAAGCTTGAAAAATATACCTTATTCACCTTCTAAATGCCTTATTCAACGGTACCTTCGGAAATATATATATATATGAAGATAAAATAACTTCGGCGCACACACACTTCCTACATATTTAAGAGACTCATCTTATTTACGATTTTTTTATTTTGAAACACACAGATCTTAACACAACCCATCAAATACATACACGAATTTGCTTGCACCGGCTATACTCGCCAAAGAGATAAAGACACGGGCGTCACTACAACATGACCACCCATATACCAACACATCCCTTGCTACGGTAGAAATTATGCGTTGCGGTGTATCCAACTCCCCACCTGTCTAACCTCCAAAAACAGGAACCACTCCACACGAGCACGTTCAACAGATAAGGCGTGCCTAAGTCCACATCCTAATCTCCCTTAGAAAAAAACTACACCATCCTAATCGCATAGTAGAAAAAACACCCTTCCTCAGATTTCCCTTCACGCATCCACCTTAAGGACTCTCACCTGCCATCGATCTAACCATGTCGCCGTCACCACCTCTTGCACGACAAGTCGACGAGCCAGCGAAGTCATAGATGTATCACCATTGATTTTAGAAGGAACCTGATTATGGTGGTTCATTTTCCATCGGGGTCTCACTAGAGTGTATGGTAATTTCTTTGATCGGCCATCGAGAACTCCATATCCCTAAAACTTCTGACAATTTATAAGATCGCTTCACCTGTTTTTCATTTTTCTTGGATCAGGATCGTGTGATCGATCTAGGCAGAAACGATAACGTACCCCTCTCGGGGCATTGGGTGCATGTTTATATAGCGATGGAAAAGGCCCCATCCGTGGAAAATACATGAAGGATACGTGGATGAGGTGGAGTACTACTCCATACTCAATACGTATAAATAGAAAATACATAGATGTATAACAACCCTCCTTAATAAAAACCTGCTGAAAGTTTGAGATTACGTTTAAAATCATCAAGACTCTTCACAGCTAAAGCCTTGGAGAATCCATCTGTAACTTGGTCTTTGCTTTAAATGAACTTGATATCCATCAATTTATTAGCAACTCGCTCTCGAACAAAATGGTAATCAATATCAATGTGCTTTGTTCTAGCATCAAAAATGGGATTAGCTGAAAGATAGGTAGCACTCGAATTATCACACCATAAACATAGTTTTTCCCTGAGAACAACACCAAGTTCTGCAAGAAGAGCTTCAACCCAATTAAAACAGTAGTGGCATTTGCTATTGCTTCATATTCAGAGGAGCTGGTGCCACCAGAATATTCATGGCCATTATTGTTATCGGCCGACAACTGCGTGGTGGCAGATGGCGTGTATGAATCCGGTGGCGTTGGCTGGCCGGAAGGTGGGGAACGAGAGGGCATTGTCCACGGGACACATGGCGCGTGGCGTCGGCCGAGCGGGGTAGTCCGGTGACCGAGGGCGGGACACGGAGGGCGACTGGGCGCTCGTGGGCGGGATATGCGGGGCAGCCAAGGCAGGATCCTCCTCCGGATCAGACATCGCATGATCCGAGGTGATAGGAGATGCATCTCTGGGATCCGCATCAGAATCATCATCGTTTTCAGCATCTATTTTGTCTTCTTCTGAACCAAAAATAGAGTTGTTTTCAGTCATTTCTGCACTACATGAGCAGGAGCATCTGCATGAACAACATTTGGTGGTGCAGCTTGAAGCTCATTAGTAACATTTGGTACATAAGGACAAGGCATATAATCATCAACATTTGCAACGCCATTATTTGATGTGGTGGATGGTGAGTCAAAAGGAAGAAGAAGAATGTCATCTTTGAGACATTCGCCGGCAATAGGATTAAGGGATGCACAGGGAAAAATGTTCTCATAAAAAACATTTCAAAAAATATAGATACGGCCGGTGAATGTGTCAAGAACTGTACGTACTCCTTTATGACGAGAACTATAGCCAATGAACACACATTGACTTCAAAGTGGACAGCGTCCAGTCAATCATTAAGCAGGCTCTGGTGCGCTCTACAACAGCGTCCAATCACCTACCTTCTACATTCATGCATTGTCGCATCTCAAACAAATAAGGAAAGTTTGATCATGGCTCTCACAGCATGCATCCAGGGTTAGGTGTCGCATGACGCATGGACGCATGGTCCTTTCTGGTACACAACCATGTCAATGATTTGGTTAGCGCATCTGGCTTTTTTGGGCGCATGCAAGTGGACAGGCGTTCTGAATCTTATGTACTACTGCTCTCTGTGTTTATTCTTCGCTCGTGTTACATTAACGCTCATTTTAACCTGTGTACCCGATTAAATTTAGTTCAAGACTAAATTACGTAGTTGCCTCGGCTTCTAAGTTACAGAAATTTCGGGAGGGGTCAGTTTCATTTATTCTATTCATCTAAAACTTGTTATTTTTTCTAAGCTACATAGTTATGAATTTTAGTACGAATGAAAATTGGCACGCACATACATACGTGCATCCTCTACATGCAAATTTTTATTTGGCTCTTTGCTCACTCAGGGCGTGATATTACCGACTGCTCTTCCACTCCTTCGTTCCTTGAGAGGATCGTTGCAGAGTGCCTCCCCCTCTACCGTGCCATCACCAGGTCCGCGGTGGTGGACGATAGATTGACATCCTTTTGGCTGGACAAGTGGCTCCCCGGGGAGTCGCTAGCGACGCGCTTCCCGACCCTGTTCTCCCACTGCACCCGCCCGCATGCTACGATGGCTTCAGTGGCCACTGGTGGCCTCGACCTACAGCCCCGGCTCTCGACCGCTGCGGCGACCATGCTCACCCTCGTCCTCCGCATCATCGACGACACCTCTCTCTTGGAGGGCAAGGACCATCGCGTCATCGACTCTCCTACGGCTCCTCCTTTCAGGTCGCGGGAGGAAACCCGGATGCTCTCCCTCGTGCATCCCGCCGACGTCTCGGCTTGCACGACATTGGCCCTCCGGCTGCCTTCGAAGCTGAAGATCTTAGCCTACCTTGCTGACATCAATAGGCTCAACACTTGGGCCAACCTCCATTATAAGAACTATGCCCCCCTCGGTGGTGTGTGCCGCCTGCCCCATCCTGGAGACGGGTCGGCATTTGCTCTTCGACCGTCCGCACGCGACGGCTATCCGGCGTCAACTAGGGGGTCTCCATCCCGGTGGGGCGGTTCTATCAGGCTCCCGTGTAGGTGCCACTTAGCACTTGGTGCTCTAGCGTTGCTGTGCTCCTCTGGTCCATTTGGAAAGCGCGCAATGATCGGGTCTTCAACATCCAGAGCACTCTTTTGAGCGTTGTGGTGAGGCATGTGTGCGATGATCTCGCTCTCTGGCGCTGGCGATTTAAGGTGGAAGACCGAGCTCCTCTTGACGTGATGTGCTCTTCTTTCTTGGTAGCGTTGTATGATCAGATGTATTTTTGTTCACCTCCCTACCTACTTTCTTCTCTTCCATGTAAGATGGATTGATTGCCAGGTCATTTTAGGGTAATAAAAATAACAAGCGGTGGGGAAGTTTCACCCACGTCATTCTCGAAAAATAAGATTTGGGAATACGGATTTTGAGCCGGAACAGTTATCCGGGTTCCGTTGGACCTAGGATCCATCACGTATTTTCAGTGTTACATTTGCTAACCACCACCTCTGTCTGCATGTTGATGCTCCACCACATCTAAAAAATAAAGATATAACCAAATTTAAATAAATCTAAGACATTTGTTTATGGATGGCGGGATTAATGTACATCCTTCGCTCTAAAAGAAAGCTGTCAAAGTTTGTTTAGATACAGGGTTTTCTAGTCATGTTAGCCTGTAAATACGTATGTATTTTAAAAAATAAGCAGTACCTTTTTTTAGACGGAAAAAGTATTTGTGATTTTGCTGGCTATGCTTTACTGTCATCCTGTTCAATAATGCTGAGTAAACCTCTTCACGGAGTGGGCTGTCTTGACTACACGGGAGAGACGGCGGGGTCAAGGTCAAGCTAACCATGAGTGGAAGGCTGGAGTTGGTGGGGTCAAGCCACGCTCTCTTGGCTGGCTCCCCCGTCCCCATAACCAGGATCCTGCATGCAGAACCAACAATTTTTATGAGATTTTATTTGAGACCTCCGGCAACAACCGTATGTTTTGATGCTCTTTTCACTAGAAACTCATATATTCAAATGGTTTTCGGAAAATTAACAAGCCCAAAATAAAGAAAATCCGAAAACAAAATAATGAAACTTCATGATTCATAACGAAACAAATTGTTCCTGGATAAAGTTTAAAACACAAGTTCAAGGTATGGTTAAACAATTGAAACACATTGACACAAACCGTTTCTGATTAAAATTTCACGGGGTGTGATCAAGTTTTTCAAAGTTTCATTAGGTTTCGGAAGTCAAATTCTAAATATTTTCAAAATATATTCAATATTGGCCTTGTTTTGTAGGCCTTTTCACAAGGAACTAAGGTATTCAAACGATTTTCAAGATCAGACTTTCAGTTCAAAACATACAAAAGTTTGTAAATTATGAAATGAGAGACGTTGGCTGACCGCTGACAGACACAACATCCCATATAGTATGGAGATATTGCTGGGTGGACCAGGCATGGGACATCCCGTGGGAGTGGGACAATGGCTGCTCTGGATACCCTTGGTTCCTATCACGCTTTGGATCATGTGGCAAGAAACTCTGCGCGATGCTACTTACCTATCTCCAGCTCTTCATAAATCTCGGGAGACATCCCATATCCCTACCCAACTCGATCATGGTCTACTATTCGGTGATCTGGTCCACCACCGTCCCCTAACTCCTGACTACATACTACGGACACACACACACGTGACATCCGTATCTATCTGGCCGGGGTCGGACTGACACTTTTTTGCAAGCTCTCGTTGGCGCGGGCGGCTTTGTAACGTGCCCTTCGCCAGCCCGGAGCTAGGATGTCTGTGGAACGATGCACGCCTACCTGAGCAGAGCGTTACCTGAGTTTGTCGTCTATGCAAAATTATCGTGGTCAAAATGAATTACCGACCCAGGTTCACGCAACAACAAAAAAACAAAATTAATTACGTAGGGTCGCCGAAGACGGCAGCTGTGAACTCCCAAACACGAGCGAGCAGATCGAGGTGCCCACCGACAGCTTGGTAAAAAGACCGCAGTAACTGATGAGGCCAAGGGTCCAGTACAAAAGGAAGGAATTGTGGACATCGCAGAACCAGCACCTGTAACTGGCAGTCTGTGAGGAGGAATTATGATGTGATTTCTGTATCCCGCCGGGGACCCCTTGTCTTTAGGCATGTGTGTGCGTGCCAAGTGGTGTGCACATCACTTCGCACGTGTGTAGGCGCGCGCGCGCAGCTGTGTCCATTCAAAGGCACAGCGACATTATCGGTTTACGGAAATACTAAAAATACGTGCTATAACACTGGACAATAGTAGTATATGAAATACGTATAAAGGATAAATTCTTCTCTGTGGTTACCAGAATAACCGCTGTTCGGTGACATTTTGGCAATCTAGGCCGATTAAAGAAACCATGAGTGTGCCACGCCCGGTTAGCCCCCCCCACCCCACCCTCAATGGCTATTTGGCGGCATAAGGAAGGGGGCTAATAACGTGCCGACCGATCGATCGCGCCGAAAGTGAGTCCGGCACACCCGTGACAGATAGGGGGCCGTTTGGGTGCACCGGCAGAAAATGATGCATTGTTTTGGGTCGGCTTAATTAATGCTTCACATCGGTTTTCCATGTCACCCTTTCCCATGCATCGACGGCAGGCACTCGCAATCCAGCTGAAATTCCAAGCGTGAACGATTTGACTTCCACGCCCGAATCAAACATCCCGTTTACCCTGCCCTATTTAAAAGCCATCACAGAATAAAGTTCCCATCAAACCTCACAACCACACTCCCCCACGAACTCCCGCCTCTCTACCATACACTCTCCCACAAGCTCCCGCTTCTTACGACGATCGTAACATGCGGCCGCACAACCTGAAGCGCGATGAGACAGAGGTCTTCGCCAACAACGGGTTAATGATGGATGGTGCTAGTGCACAAGTGCCTTCCCAATGACTGTAACATCTCGTCTAGGGTGGGCTCACAATTCCGAGAAGCTTTGCACCGTTATCGATCACTGCCACGCTCGACAGAGCAACATGCCAAACCCGACTAAGCGACCAACATCATGCTCTAGCCCGTAATGGTCAACATCATGCTCCATGGATATTCGATGGATATCCAACCGACATGTGGGACCTACATGTCGGTGACACATGCGATTTTACCTATGATTGGCTGTCCTTTTTAGGCCCAAATCACCAAACCCTTAATTTAAGCCTTAATGATTTTATACTCTAAATAATCACGGAACCACCTTGTGCTTGGTAGGGCTTCCGCCAGCCGCATTGACTGTGGATCTTCGTTGATTGCTCCGCCTCCTCGGTAATGAGATATATTGTTGCTTTTATATTCCTATGAATTGTCGATATATTTATGGCTGAAATGCTACTGAAATAATGTCGAAATGTTGCCAAAATATTCATGTTAGCTTATTATTGATGAAATGCAAGTGAAATATTTCTGAAATGGTACTCAAATTTTATGGGCATGGATATCCATGGATCCATCGGATTTGGATTTGGGGCGACATCCATGCCCATGGATACTTTCGTGGGCGGGGCAGAGCGAGGTTGATGGATTTGGGCATGGATATGGTTTTCCTATATCCGTCCAAACCCGCTCCATTGCCATCCTTGGGCAGAAGCAAGTCAGTACATAAGCTTATTCATACATGTATGTGTGTATTTGTACCGTTTTTAATGTGCAGAACACACACAAAATTCGAGCGGATACACCCCGTGAGCTCTCCCATGTTTTGTGCTCCAAACCTGGGCTTATTTGGGTCCTTTCCTAGCTGCATACTCCAGATGTTTTCTCAAAAAGGCCGGCCCAAGTACATAAACTGAGTGTTGCATGCATGTATGGCTGCATCTCTCGGGAAACTCTCATTTGCAACTAATCTGCGCCCGCACTTCATACTTGTTGTGATACTTTCATGTTTTAAAAAATACAAATTAAAATTCTAGACATACATTATGTCGTATCTTACGCATTTGTGAAGTTTCATCCAAAAACATATCAATATGTGACTTGTGTAAAAAAGAGAAGACATATGTAAATAGTGACATGTACTATTGACATATCATTGTTCTTTTTGTGTAGGTCACATATTGACATATTATTGGATTAAACTTCACAGATACACAAAACACAACACAATATATGTCTAGAATTTTAGTTTACATTTTTTTAAAACTTGAAAGTGTCATTATAAAAATGGAGTGCAGATGCAACTAGTTGCGGAATAACCCCTCTCGCATCTTCTTGGCTGCGTTAGCCCTCTAGCGCTTCACCGACCCAGCCCACTGATTTCGTCAAGCACGGTGAGCGGCCGTCAATGGGAATTTAAGAAACAATTCTATATACATTGTTAATTATTTGTAGAGGTGAATTATTGAAGGATGAGTTCTGATTTTCTCCTAATCTTGCAATGTAACTAAATATAATCAGAAACATTGTTACTACAGTGAATAATTTGTGGTCAGATTGATTTCATTGCGGACTTATCTACTGATGAAAAAGGAAAAAGTTTCCATACCCATTGAAAATACGAAAATGCAAAGGAGCTCACGAGCTCGTCTGCTCCCGGATAGCGATTGGGCGAACTGGCACCTATCAGGTATTTCCTGTTATAGTAATAGATGTTTTCACCTCAAAGCGTATTTATGGTGCTGGCCGGTAAGTTGCCGAGGCGGTACAAGTTTATCTTTCATTCTGTACCGCGTTTGTGATACTACGCACAGCGTATTTAAAATTATACTTGCCAAGCCCTAACTGCTAACTGCTCTCTTTTCCTTCTAGCTCTCGTCTCTTTCTCCTCCGAGTAAGACCCTGCAAAACGGAGCGACGCATTTGAACATCTAAAATGTCTGCGCGCGTTTGTTTGCGTCGCTTCAAATAGTCGATCGTGGGATGACTCCAGCGGCACGGTGTATTTTTTTGATTTTGCTTTTTTAAACATAAAAACATAATTTACATAGTAAAGAAAGGAAAATAAAATATAAAATCGAATAACGCTTGCGCCTACTCGTCGTCGTCGTCGATCACGACGAGCTCCGGTACCGGCCATGATCAGTTGGCAAGCGGCGGAACATACGCCGGTGCCGCCTGCGGTGGTGGAGGTGGAGTAGCCCACGCCGGTGGTCGAGGCCGAGCCTCTCGATCTCGTCGTCCGTCATCGTCGTCGGGTACTCGAACTCCCGGCCTTCCGCCATGGCCGCCTGCCATTGCTGGAACATGCAGGCGATGTAGTCTTCGTTGTCGTCCTTGGCCTCTTGGTTGTGGTAGGCCAGTGCGTCGTTGTAGTCGTCGTCCTGTGAAGGCGCCGACAGCTGCCGTGTTTGATGACGAGGTGGCGGTAGATCGTCAAACATGAAGTCCCTGTCGTCGAGGAAACCCACCTTCCTCCTCAGATCCTTCTCGTTCTCGCGCTAGGTGCGCCAGGTGTTGGAGTCGTCGGCGCAAGCGGATTTGCGCGGAGGTCCGACGGCAGGTACCACCGCCTGCGCCGGATGACGTCCTGGTTGTTTTCTATGCCATCAGTGCAAGAAAACCGGCCGCAGCTGTGCCACTAGTCCACCTTATCCCGGTACAAATTCTGTTAGCGCTGCAACCAGGCCCACCTCGTACAATACGTCGCGCACGCCGCATATAGCCAAGGAAGAGACCGATGCCCACTTCCCAATGCGCCAGCTCGCCCAATCCCTGTCCAGGTGTAGGCGAGCTCGTGTACTATATCGCCGCTCCTAGCTCCACCACTGCATGTAAAGTCTTTTATCAGATACTCTAAATTAGAGTTAAATCTGTTAAGTCGCACACGCTTTTAAGTTCAGCGTGCACTCGGCTTCCCCAAAATTGTCGCTCTCTTGAATAGGAGTTCGAGCAGCAGAAAAGCTGGTGCCTACGAAGTGGGCACAACTTGGGTCCCAAACATCCTGACAAGGACACGATCGACGTGGAGGTGTGTATCACTCTCGCGTAAGATTTTTTTTTTTTGACAATCAATACCACATATATTCATAATAACAAATAGTACATGGTAGAGATACACGAGCTGTCTCCAACGATTACAAAATAAAGTCTAAAAGATACTAGCAAATCTTCGAGGTCTTCAAACTCTTTCTTCTTCCAAGACATAATCTTGTACTTTTCTGAAGGCAGCCAAAGATAGATAACAAACCATAGACCTGTAAATACCAATGAAGGTTCTCCCATAATGTTAATTTGAGCCGCAATGCCAAGGCTGCGTGCACGCGCGCAACCATTAAAGTAGTCAATCAACATCGGCAAGAGTACCAACACCGGTATGTCAGGGAATAAAAACCGATCTGCCTTGTCGACGTTGATGGATAGCCGAGAATACGAATCACCATTATCGAGGACGTAGCAACCGGGACAAGAACTGCGAGGATAATCCTCCTCGCGGCAACCATGAGAAAAGATCCAAGATCGATCTGGCGAAGTAAGATATGAACACCCATACCTAGATAATTGTAATCTTTCAGCACTACCATTGACGTCGGGAGGAGATCTCGTCGTCGAACGAAAGACCGAAGATCACTTATTGCAGATGATGACATCTCCATTGCGGGAAACCAACAAGAAAACGCCGACCAAAAATCTAACATAGACTACTGAAAAGACTACTTTTATTGAAAACTCCACTCATAGATCGGGTTCCCCACTCCTCCCGACGCCGGCGAAGCCGGCCGGAGCAGAGGGAACCGATCTATGGAGAAGGTTGAATCGGGGCGGCTAGAGCTTTTCTCAAGAGGCGGCGGCTACTGGTGGGACGATAGCCGATGGAGAGTGCTTTCCTTGTGTCTGCGAGAGGCTCAAGTTTCGCGTAAGATTCTCTTGGTTCTGATGTATTTGTCACTTCTTTTTGTAACGTATGCATTTGCGACTCTGTGTTTCACTATTGATCTAGCCGTGCGAGTTACCTACCGCGGGCAGTTAATCTACTACTGTACATTAATCTGCATTTATACATACTCATTTACCTCCCTAATGATAATACGTACTAGCTGTCTAAATTTTTAGACTCTAAGGGGACGACGCATTTCGGACGCCCAAAAGTGGTCGCGAGCGTCCGTTTGCGTCCCCCTGCAGACATTTTTTATCCGCGCGTTTGTTTGCATCTGGATGTGCTTTCACTGGGTGACTCATTTGTAGATTTGCAACATATTTGAAAGCAAATAAAAGTAGTACATTTCAAAACATAGAAACTATACAAAGTAGTTCTAGAACCCTAGACTACTTGCTGCCTGACGGGACGGCCCCGTCATTGCGTCGCTCCCTCGCCTACTTCTCCGTCGCCTTCCGTGCGGCCGCTATGGCTTGGTGCGCCGCCGCGTCCTCTTGCAAGCACTGCTGCAACCTCGTGTTGACGACGTCGTCCGTGAGCGTCTCGAAGGAATCGACTATAGCTCTCTGCTCCACCGCCATCTCCTCCGGGGTAGGCGTATCAGGGTCATCGGAAGACCATGATATGTCGGAGTCGGAGTCCTCTGCGGCTGCGGAGGCCGCCAGCCTGCGTTGTTCCATCTCGGCGTCGAACGCCACGTGGACGTGGACGTGGGAGGTAGAGGTGGAGGTGGAGGCGCGCCAGCCTGGCCGCGGCCGGTGCTGCTCATGGTGGCTCTGGTGGAGGCTGAGCGGCAGCGGCGCTATGGTGGAGGCTATGCGACGGCTAGGGTTTTTTGGGGAGGAGATGAGATGCTCGCGCCCCTGTTTATATAGATCAGAGGCATGGTGACGATCGCGGCACGCGTGGCAACGCCATTACATCGTGCGCAGAGGTAGGCGATGGCCGCGCGCCACGCGAGGCATCGCCATTTACGCGGCCTGCCGAAGCAACACCTCGGCGTTAGTACTGGCAGAGAAGACGCATCGACGCAGGGTCACTGAAAGGAGGGTTAGACGAAACGTCCGCCAGACGCGAGCGGACACTTTGCGCGTCCGCGCAGCGTCCGCAGAGACGCATCCGAGACGCATATTTGGGCGTCCGAAATGTAAATTTATGTACAAGATTTGTTAGACATTAACTTTTCTCGTAATATGCGCTATGATACGGTATCCACTTATGTTACTCTAATCTCCTCTCTCCTCCTTAATTAGCTTTCATATAAGTATTTTTGTGAGACCAATATGCATGATACTAGCTAAGATACTAGCATTATCTTCTCCCACGAGGGCCATCTCATTTGCACGTGAGCAAAACTTCTCCCATGAGGTTATTAAGATTTCAGTGGATATGCTCTTTGCCGTGGATGATAGTGTGATTGAACCTGCACAGTGCCGAACAATGATTCCTTTTGTCTCAGATCAAACAATCATTACTAATGCCCAGACATTTGTTAGTTCAACAGCTCATCGGAAGAACGAACCTGTTTTTGCAAGAGTAAACACGAGTAAAGGGTTCTGTATTTACTTTTCATGGGCCGAAAACTCGGACGAGCTAGCATAACCCGTATCCCTAAACTGTAAAAGAGCATATTCCTAGAATATGTCAAATCATTTTTTTCTTTTTTCCCCTTCTTCCTCCTCTCCTTCTTCCTCCTCCAGCCCCACTGCCCCTGCCCCTGTCCCGCCCGCCCGGCCGGCCGCCGCCCCCCGCCGCCGCCCCTGCCCGCCGCCACCGGCCCGCTGTCGCCCCCGCCGCCACCCCTGCCGGCGCGCACGCCCGCTACGGCTCCCGTCGCCCCCTGTCAACACCCGGATTTTTAAGTCCAGATGCCTATTATGTCATTCATCGCAATCCCAGGAATATTGTTGTTGCGAGACATAATAGTTAAGTATCATAGTCATCATTCATTACAAACCATATTGTCTTACAACTTGAATCACATGATCCATATTACACGAATAGTTGATCTATTGATCAACGAACAAACACAAGTTCATAGCGGAAGCGTAAAGATAAATGGACTCTCTAGTCCACAGGCCAACGCTTGACGTCGGAAGACTCCTAGTTGTCGTAGGCGTCCTGCTGGTCATCTCCTTGGTAGTTCTGTTCATCTTCATACTCTGACCATTTGAATAGCCAGGGACAAAGCCGTGAGTACTTTAAGTACTCGCAAACTAATACTAGTGTAAGTGCTAACAATTCTAGTAAGGGGTGCTAAGCTCTAGTTTATTTGCATAAAGCCAATTTTAGTTCACAAGTATTTGAGCAAAGACTTATTCAAATGCTAACTAATTCAAGTGGGAACATTAGTGTCATTCCCACAATTCAAGTGGTGATTCAAAAACAAGTCACCATTCACCATTCATTTCACCAATATTTTCAAGAATCTGACACCGGTAACTGTATGGCCTTTCCAACCGTCTGTAACCGTGGACACGGCTATTCGAATAGGTTTACACTCTGCAGAGGTTGCACACTTGTGCCACAACATTTGATTTCATCCGTCGGGATTACCCCGAATCATCGTAACATAGTACGCGGATCATCAACCATAACCTTTCACTTACAAACCCTAGTATGAGCACCTCTCCCCATGAGCTTGGCCTCCCAGTGAAGACCAAGCTGTCAACCCGGGAACCGCACGAGGCTTGGCCGTACAATTCACCTCAATTCACATCATTTCTCAACAACGGAGGCAGCCTCGGCATAACCCCTATGATGTGTGTTCAGAGGGAACCCATACTAAGATGCATAAATTTCCAGTTAAGCCCTACCCATAATCAGGTATTGTGGGGGTACTCAATATTGGAAAGGTATCGCATTCAAGCCAATATCAGTTTTATCAAAAATCACCATCTTCTCCAAGTCATATTCACCTTCAAAATTCATTCAATGGAATGACTCATCATTCCAAGGTTTCAAATTCATTTCAAAAATCACATGTTCCCATCTAGAGTAGTCAAGTTAATTTTAGTATTTAGCACTAGCACTAATCATGAGGGGTGCTATCTTGCTTGGCTAGCTTGAGACTAACTTTGCTACTCTAGTAACCTTCTTTAACTTAGACCAAAGTTAACTATAAAAGTAACTCTTTAAATAAACAAGTAAAAACTTGTATGGTAAAAACTTGGGATAGGATTGTGGTAAGAAAGGTAAGACTAATGGTGCCTTGCCCCAAAGGCTTTGCACTTTGCAAGAATATTAGCTTGCCTTGGTAGTGATCAAAGTTCTCCTCTTCCTCCTCTTGGTAGCAACCTTCTTCTTCCGGGTATTCTCCGGTGCTAGCGTCTAAATTTGAATACGAGGTATAATCACTCAACAAATTCAATAGCTATTCTAAGCATCACATGCATTCACACAAACTATTCTAGTCACACAATTAATACAATTAGGTGCATTGGTTTCTTTTCTTTAGGAGAAATAATTTCCTCTCATTACATATGTAAATGATAGTTTCCATTTAGTTCTTGAGAAATAATTTCCTCTCATTGAATCTTCTTAAGATTTAATTTCTCAAACAATCATACATGAAATCATGTTGACCTAAGTCAACCATTCATCATCATCATTTGAGAAAATGATTTAAATGAGGTGAAGTACCTCGTACTATTTAACAATGCCTATTATGATTTAAAATCTCCAAGTATTTCATGTGAGAGTATTTGACCAGGGGTCCCAACTTCATATAAAAGTACTTGGGACAAGATTTAAATGAAGTGAAACACTTCATATAATTTGCATAATAGTTTTGGACAATATCACTTAAGTAAACTAGCCATATAGTCCTTTATTTAAACTAGGGCAGGATCATCCAAAGTGACCACACCATATTTTTGCAGAAACAATTATTGTAAGTGAAATGTGAGCTATTAGAGTTGGAATTAACTAAATATCACTTTTGGTTAATTTTTAAGATTTATTTGAATGTGCAAAAGTCCCTGACTTAATCTTTTTGTCACATTAATTCTACAAAGAATCTAGGGTTGAGGCCAGTGGCATTGGTTAGATATTTTTACTAGATTTCCAACAATATCAAGTTTGATAAATTTGGCCAATCAAAACAGATTCTATTGAATTTCAAAGTCAGGACCAGTATTGAATTTGAACTGAAATTAATTAAACGAGATTTGAATAAAAGGGCCGGCGGGAAACTGAGTTGGGCCGAATTGATTTAAAATGGCCCACGTCCAGCCCACCACGCGTCCACGCACGCGTGGGCTGTCTGACGGTGGGATCCACCAGTCAGCGACTCATAACGCCCGAAGCGGTACGAGCGACGTGGCGCGTTGGATTAGAAGAAGATCCAACGGCCGATGGTCGTCGTCTTCTCCGGCGAGAACCCGAGGGTCTGGCGGCGAGCCTAGGGGGTCGGAAGGCTAACCAGGGCTCCGGCGATTGGCGGCGAGGTTCAGGGCGAGGTTGTCGATGACGGTGAAGCAGCCTGTAGCAGTGGCGGAGCTTGGGGAGGTCTGGATCGACAGCGAAGTTCGCAGAGCTTCCGCGGCTCCGATCTTCCAATTCCGGCGACTCCGGCGGCGATTGATCTGGCTAATGGTGCGAGGAGAAGCGGTGAAGAGAGGGGAGTGAGATGGTGTGCTCAATGGAGTCCAGGGAACGCTCTATTTATAGAGGCGTGGAGGTGCTGCGGGGCAGTGATGCGGTCGACATTGGCGCGGCGGTTCCGGCGAGCTAGCGAGCTAGAGGATGGCGGGGAACTGTTCTGGGTGTCCAGGTGGTGCGTTTGGCGGCGACAGCGCTGTCGGGCGGCGCCTAAATCGGTCGCGTTGCTTCCGTGTCTGCCCGTGGCTGCGGCGGAGTGTCGTCCTCGTCTCTGGCAGCGGCGGGCACGGGTTGCTGTCGTGGGCGTGTCTGTCGGCTTCGTGGTCGCCAGGCGGTGCTCAACCTGCAGCGAGGTGGTCCAGGGCGTGCTCGAGTTGGCGAGACGGTGCGTGGCCAGTGGCGTCCGCGGCGCGCGCATGTGCGACGCCAGCGGCATCCTGGCAAGATCTTGGCGCTCAAAATCCGGCGCTGGTCGGCGTTGCTCGTGGCAGTGGCGTTGCTAGGCGTGGCTAGGGAGGTGAGGTGGTGAGCTTTGGCAAGGGGGCCGTGGCCAGAGAAGAAGAGGAGGAGGGGTAGCTCGACATGTGTGGCATGGGCCGGCATGGCCATGCCATGCAAGCTATGCTTTGCCCTCCTAGGGTTTCTATGCAGGCATGAGTGAGAGAGGGGACCAGGGGACAGGGTGGAGTGAGATGGGGAAGTAGGTTTGGCTAGAGCACTATTTGAAATAGTGTTTGAATTTAATCCATATTTGGAAATTGCAAACTTTTCCCAATTTTGGTTGAGCTCAAATGGTTTCAAAAATTGAAAGTGGTGGGTTTGGTTGAGTTGCAAATGACCAGAGACAACTATTTGTGTTGGTGGAATTTTAAAAATCAAAGTAATGAAAAATTGCACAAAGTGAGATTGTTGCATATAATAAAAAGTCTCAACTTTGCATGAGCATAGAATTTGATCCAAGATGATTTTGGCATGGTGGTCTTTACCAAAGTTGTTCACCTTGATGTGCTCTTAGATGAGGTGCAAAGAATTGGGAAAGTTTAGATAGAAAAACTCGAATTGCAAGGGCTCAAAGTAGGGATCAGAATATAAATGGCAGATTTTACCATTATCATATGTGATCACAATTTGAGTTTGAATTTGATTTGATTTGTGTTTCTTTGATTCCAAAAGTTGTAATAAGTGTTTAGTAACATAATACAACTAATTGTGAAGACCAAATTGGTCTAGGGTAAAGATTTGCAAAAATGGCATAAACCATATGTGAGGGTTTTAGGGTTTTCTTATTTGATTTCTTTCTCTTTTATTTTATTTGGTTTGTGATCTTCACTTGATGACTTTAGGGTTTTAGGGTTCAGCACAATTACACAATAACAATCACCATGGCATATCACTCAAATGCACAAGTCCTATGCATGGCACTATAAGCAAATAAAAGTTTTTGTTGGTTCAAAATTTGGATCTCTGGAAATCTTCTTCTTCTTATTGAAATTTGGGATGTGACACCCCCGCCCACCACAGCCTCCGCCAGCCACCGGCCATGGGCCGGCCGCCCCGCCCACCACGGCCCCGTCTCCACCGCCCACCACGGCCACCCCTGCCCGCCGCCATCGGCCCGCCGTCGCCCCTGCCCGCCGCCACCGGCCGGCCGGCCGCCGCCCTTGCCTCCGCCCGCCACTGCCTTGGCCACGACCGCCCTCGCCTGCCACGGCCGCCCTCACCCGCCACGGCCGCCCCCGTCCGCCCCCGCCCGCGAGAAGACCTGCAGGCACTGCAGCGCGGCAGCCACGGACGCTCGGCGGCGCGGCGGAGGTGGTCGCACGTTTCTGCAGCGGGACTCCATGGCGGAAGCAGTTGCAATTTGGTGAAAATTCAGCGCGCCACAGGTGAGGGGTTGGCCCTATATTCAGCCTCACACCCTGTACTTGTAAGGGGCGAGGAGTCGCCCCGTAGCCAAAACTGTAAAAAAATTACGGGGTTGGGCGTTTTAAAGGGTCTATTAGACGGCCGGGTAGAGCTCTACCCTTATATCGGCGGTTATTTTACGGGGTTGGGCGTTTTAAGGGGTCTGTTAGACATGCTCTTAGATGACTGAATCATCAGTTGAGAAAGATACTAGTACTTCGGTTGAAAATTCTGAGTCTGGTTTGCGGGCGTCTGATATAAGGGTGTCCCTGTCTGACACTGCATCCGCCAGTTTTGTTGGCCCCTCCGTTTTAACTAATATCCTACCAGTCAATGCTGATGATGATTCCGACATGGTGATTCGGAACAGCTCAATAGTTGCTACTGAACTTTCTCCTGCTGTTGTAGATGAGGTTGCATCTCAGACTTCTGTTCAACCTGCTCCGACACGTGCTCGTGGGCGTTGATACGTCTCCGACGTATCGATAATTTCTTATGTTCCATGCCACATTATTGATGATATCTACATGTTTTATGCATACTTTATGTCATATTTATGCATTTTCCGGCACTAACCTATTAACGAGATGCCGAAGAGCCAATTGATGTTTTCTCGCTGTTTTTGGTTTCGAAATCCTAGTAAGGAAATATTCTCGGAATTGGACGAAATCAACGCCCAGGGGCCTATTTTCACACGAAGCTTCCAGAAGACCGAAGATGATACGAAGTGGGGCCACGAGCTGGCGACACACTAGGGCGGCGCGGCCCAAGCCTTGGCCGCGTCGGCCTACTGTGTGGGGCCCTCGTGTGGCCCCCTGACCTATCTCCTCCGCCTACTTATAGCCTTCATCGCGAAACCCCCAGTACCGAGAGCCACGATACGGAAAACCTTCCAGAGACGCTGCCGCCGCCAATCCCATCTCGGGGGATTCAGGAGATCGCCTCCGGCACCCTGCCGGAGAGTGGGGCCCTCGTGTGGCCCCCTGACCTATCTCCTCCACCTACTTATAGCCTTCGTCGCGAAACCCCCAGTACCGAGAGCCACGATACGGAAAACCTTCCAGAGACGCCGCCGCCGCCAATCCCATCTCGGGGGATTCAGGAGATCGCCTCCGGCACCCTGCCGGAGAGGGGAATCATCTCCCGGAGGACTCTTCACCGCCATTGTCGCCTCCGGAGTGATGAGTGAGTAGTTCACCCCTGGACTACGGGTCCATAGCAGTAGCTAGATGGTCGTCTTCTCCTAATTATGCTTCATTGTCGGATCTTGTGCGCTGCCTAACATGATCAAGATCATCTATCTGTAATGCTATATGTTGTGTTTGTTGGGATCCGATAGATAGAGAATACTATGCTATGTTGATTATCAATCTATTACCTATGTGTTGTTTATGATCTTGCATGCTCTCCGTTATTAGTAGAGGCTCGGCCAAGTTTTTACTCTTAACTCCAAGAGGGAGTATTTATGCTCGATAGTGGGTTCATGCCTCCATTAAATCCGGGACAAGTGACGAAAGTTCTAAGGTTGTGGATGTGCTGTTGCCACTAGGGATAAAACATCGATGCTATGTCCGAGGATGTAGTTATTGATTACATTACGCACCATACTTAATGCAATTGTCTCGTTGTTTTCAACTTAATACTCGGAAGGGGTTCGGATGATAATCGAAGGTGGACTTTTTAGGCATAGATGCATGCTTGGATAGCGGTCTATGTACTTTGTCGTAATGCCCAATTAAATCTCACAATATTCATCATATCATGTATGTGCATTGTCATGCCCTCTCTATTTGTCAATTGCCCAACTGTAATTTGTTCACCCAACATGCTATTTATCTTATGGGAGAGACACCTCTAGTGAACTGTGGACCCCAGTCCATTCTTTTAATCGAATACAATCTACTGCAATACTTGTTCTACTATTTTCTGCAAACAATCATCATCCATACTATACATCTAATCCTTTGTTACAGCAAGCCGGTGAGATTGACAACCTCACTGTTTCGTTGGGGCAAAGTACTTTGGTTGTGTTGTGCAGGTTCCGCGTTGGCGCCGGAATCCCTGGTGTTGCGCCGCACTACATCTCGCCGCTATCAACCTTCAACGTGCTTCTTGGCTCCTACTGGTTCGATAAACCTTGGTTTCTTACCGAGGGAAAACTTGCCGCTGTACGCATCACACCTTCCTCTTGGGGTTCCCAACGGACGCGTGCTGTACGCGTATCAAGCTCTTTTTCTGGCGCCGTTGCCGGGGAGATCAAGACACGCTGCAAGGGGAGTCTCCACTTCCAATCTCTTTACTTTGTTTTTGTCTTGCTTTATTTTATTTACTACTTTGTTTGTTGCATTATATCAAAACACAAAAAAATTAGTTGCTAGTTTTACTTTATTTGCTATCTTGCTTGCTATATCAAAAACACAAAAAAATTAGTTACTTGCATTTACTTTATCTAGTTTGCTTTATTTACTATTGCTAAAATGGGTACTCCTGAAAATACTAAGTTGTGTGACTTCACAACCACAAATAATAATGATTTCTTATGCACACCTATTGCTCCGCCTGCTACTACAGCGGAATTCTTTGAAATTAAACCTGCTTTACTAAATCTTGTTATGCGAGAGCAATTTTCTGGTGTTAGTTCTGATGATGCTGCTGCTCATCTCAATAATTTTGTTGAATTATGTGAAATGCAAAAGTATAAGGATGTAGATGGTGACATTATAAAATTAAAATTGTTCCCTTTCTCATTAAGAGGACGAGCTAAAGATTGGTTGCTATCTCTGCCTAAGAATAGTATTGATTCATCGACTAAATGCAAGGATGTTTTTATTGGTAGATATTATCCCCCTGCTAAAATTATATCTTTGAGGAGTAGCATAATGAATTTTAAACAATTGGATACTGAGCATGGTGCACAAGCTTGGGAAAGAATGAAATCTTTGGTTAAAAATTGCCCAACCCATGGACTGACTACTTGGATGATCATCCAAACCTTCTATGCAGGACTGAATTTTTCTTCGCGGAACCTATTGGATTCAGCTGCTGGATGTACCTTTATGTCCATCACTCTTGGCGAAGCAACAAAGCTTCTTGATAACATGATGATTAATTACTCTGAATGGCACACGAAAAGAGCTCCACAAGGTAAGAAGGTAAATTCTGTCGAAGAAACCTCTTCCTTGAGTGATAAGATTGATGCTATTATGTCTATGCTTGTGAATGATAGGACTAATGTTGATCCTAATAATGTTCCGTTAGCTTCATTGGTTGCTAAAGAAGAACATGTTGATGTAAACTTCATTAAAAATAATAATTTCAACAACAATGCTTACCGGAACAATTCTAGTAACAACTATAGGCCATATCCTTATAATAATGGCAACGGCTATGGTAATTCTTATGGGAATTCTTACAACAATAATAGGAATACACCCCTGGACTTGAAGCTATGCTTAAAGAATTTATTAGTACACAAACTGCTTTTAACAAATCTGTTGAAGAAAAGCTTGGGAAAATTGATATACTTGCTTCTAAAGTCGATAGTCTTGCTGCTGATGTTGATCTTTTGAAATCGAAAGTTATGCCTAATGAAAATCATAATAATAAAATTGTTACTACAGCAAATGCCATCAAAGTTAGAATTAATGAGAATATAAGATTGATGGCCGAATTGCGTGCTAGGTGGGAGAAAGAAGAAAATGCTAAAGAAGATAATATAGCTAAAGTTTGGACTATTACCACCACTAGTAATGCTAATGCTCCACATGTTGCTGCACCTCCTACTAATAATGGTAAAAGATTTGGTGTTGGCAATGTTTCCACTTCTAATGCAAAGCGCGAAAAACTGCCTGAAACTGCTAAAACTGCTGAAACTGCCTGTGATAAAACTGCTGAAATTTTTTCCAACATTGGGGATAATGATCCCATTGCTTTAGATTATAATGGTTTGGATTTTGATGATTGCCACATCTCTGAAGTTATAAAGTTCTTACAAAAACTTGCTAAGAGTCCTAATGCTAGTGCTATAAATTTGGCTTTCACGAAACATATTACAAATGCTCTCATAAAAGCTAGAGAAGAGAAATTAAATCGCGAAACTTCTATTCCTAGGAAGTTAGAGGATGGTTGGGAGCCCATCATTAAGATGAAGGTCAATGACTTTGATTGTAATGCTTTATGTGATCTTGGTGCAAGTATTTCCGTTATGCCTAAGAAAATCTATAATATGCTTGACTTGCCACCATTGAAAAATTGTTATTTGGATGTTAATCTTGCTGATAACTCTACAAAGAAACCTTTGGGGAGAGTTGATAATGTTCGCATTACCGTTAACAATAACCTTGTCCCCGTTGATTTTGTTGTCTTGGATATTGAATGCAATGCATCTTGCCCCATTATATTGGGAAGACCTTTTCTTCGAACTGTTGGTGCTATCATTGATATGAAGGAAGGTAATATTAAATATCAATTTCCTCTCAAGAAAGGTATGGAACACTTCCCTAGAAAGAGAATGAAGTTACCTTTTGATTCTATCATTAGAACAAATTATGATGTTTGTCGTTGCCTAATCGACGGTACCCCGGAGGAGGGATCCTCACAAGGGGGAGAAGAAGTAGGGGCCATAGGGCGGAGTGCACACGGGACGGTGGTACGCGAGTTACCCAGCTTCGGAACACCTGCACGATGACAGGGCCTACTGCTGCTTGTCTAGAATTATCTGGGCGCTTTCGCGTTGTTACAATGAGTTGTGGTTGTCTCGCTTCTAGCTCGAGATCTCCCTCAGGGCTCCCGGGATCCGGCTTATATAGGCGCACGGATCTAGGGTTTACATGGACAGTCCTAGCTGGATTACAGGTTGCCTAACTACGGTACAATGTCTTGCCGTGTACGTCAAGGATCCGCCTTCCATCTACGTCATACTGGATCCGGGTTCCTTATGGGCCTCCACGGATCCGGCTTCCTTCATGGGCCTTCACGGATCTGACTCCTGGCATAGACCTCTTCGGATCCGGGTACCTCTGTAGGTCGGTTCGGATCCGGGTAGCTCTGTAAGGCGGTTCGGATCCGGCTACCTTCCTAGGGCGGTTAGGATCCGGGTACCTCCGTAGGGCGGTTCGGATCCGGCTACCTTCGTAGGGTGGTTCGGATCCGGCTACCTTCGTAGGGCGGTTCGGATCCGGCTACCTTCGTAGGGCGGTTCGGATCCGGCTCCTTGTTCCTGGGTTGGACATCTTCCATCTTGATCAACAACAACTGGGCTGCCCGGTGGGCCATATGCTATCACCACCATCTGTGGGCCACCCGGGCTTGACGGAATCGGACCATGTTGATGGTATACCTATGAAGTATATCCACAACAGTAGCCCCCGGAGTTCTCCAAGATTCACCGTTCTTCCATCCAGCTCAGCTTGCGCATGTATCTTCATCCTTTGGCTGGAACGAATAATAGAGAATCTTGAAGGACTCCAAACTTCATATCTCCAACCAAGTATTGGTCGGAAACTTCATGATCCAATGGTCAGATTCTTCGAAGACACCATCCAACGTAATCTTCGGTATGGATCCGACTAGCCAAATGTAGGTTCGGATCCGACTAGCCAAAATATAGGTGTGGATCCGACTACCCAAAATATAGGTGCGGATCCGACTAACAAAAAATTAGGTGCGGATCCGGCTACCGAAAATTGAGGTGCGGATCCGACTACCAAAAATTAGGTGCGGATCCGGCTACCAAAAAATTAGGTGCGGATCCGGCTACAAAAAATTAAGGTGCGGATCCGGCTACCAAAAATTAGGTGCGGATCCGGCTACCAAAAAATTAGGTGCGGATCCGGCTACCAAAAAATTAAGGTGCGGATCCGGCTACCAAAAAATTAAGGTGCGGATCCGGCTACCAAAAATTAGGTGCGGATCCGGCTACCAAAAATTAGGTGCGGATCCGGCTACCAAAAAATTAGGTGCGGATCCGACTAGTTAGCCAGATTTTCGCCATCTTTGAAATTTTTCTTGACATAACCATATGTATGTAGCCCCCGAGCGTTGAGTCGGCTTGCTCCAAGGAGACTCGACGATCAGAAACTTAGCCCCCAAGCGTCAAGGTGGAAATTTTTCGGTTAGTTGCTCCAAAGAGAACTTCATCGATGTAGCCCCCGAGCGCCAAGGTGAATTTATTTGAAAATCCGGCTTGGAGCTCTTAGAGTAGCTTTATCTTTATATGTGACCAAGGAATAGTGTAAATCCCAAGCATCTAGGCGGAAATTTCCAGCACTAATACTCGAAAGGAAACACACTTTTCACTTAAGATCAAAATCGCAGCCCCCGAGGGTTGGTTCCGGCTAAGCATAGCGGAATCAAGACTCAAGTTGCTTTTCCAGCTGTGCATGCTACGGATCCGCCTAACCTTATCTCATATGGATCCGGCTAGCTTCCCCGGGCTTCTCGCGATTGCTAGGTCTGCTTGAAAACATCTTAGTTCGAGGACTCGTTGAAGGTCCAAGCATCATGTACCTGATATATAAACACAAAAACACATTTGTATTAAATTGTTTCTTTGATCATGTTCAACGAACAAATGTAAGGCGGAACAAAAACGGCCTTTGAACAAATGTTTTAAAGCTGAAACTATGCATCAGTTGAACAACATAAAACTGTCAAGGTGGGCAAAACTCGACTATCTTGAACAGTTAATGTAATTTATATGTTTTAAGCAAGTGCTGGTTTATCCGTTCTTCTGTTTATATGCTTGACTTTTCGCGAGACGGCAAACTTTAAACACAGAACATCTGCTGAGGCGATAGCGCTTAATAGCGAAACAATCAAGAACCTCGAAACGAGAGGCCGGCTTTAAGTACCGAGATGTCACTACTAAGGAATCCACACATAAAACAACAGAAAACGTGTAGGCCAGAAAACTTAAGCTAACGCCCGAAAGCGGAATTTTTGCAGCATACTGAAGCCTTAAGCGGCAAAAACAGTACAAAGTTTTTCACGAGCGCGAGGCAAATCGTGGGAAAGATATGACCAACAGCGAAAGCGGTAAAAGACTCAGGATATGAGTGAACCAATCTTAATCTCATGATCATAAAATTTTAAAATATTAAATATAAATAAGAACTTAGCTGTTTGGAGCGGAGTCAACGTCGGTCGTGGCGGTTTTTCTTCGGCATTCCGTCGAGCCGGTGCGAGATTGATTGTCGCAGTGGTCCTGTCGGTGCGGATCCACCTACCAAAATTTAGGTGTGGATCCGACCTTCAAAAATTTAGGTGCGGATCCACCTACCAAAATTTTGGTATGGATCCGGCTACAAAAATATAGGTGCGGATCCGACTACCAAAAATAGGTATGGATCCGGCTACCAAAAATATAGGTGCGGATCCGACTACCAAAAACGTAGGCGCGGATCCGGCAACCAAAAATATAGGTGCGGATCCGACTACCAAAAACGTAGGCACGGATCCGGCTACCAAAACCAGAATTTGAAATTTCCACGTCTAAGGCGGATTCTTCCGTGGAAAGCTCCAGCGACTCGGATCGGATCTTTGCAGCTGCGCCCTGCTCGGCGGCGGTCGTAGCTACATTACTTACCAGTGCGTTTCCGTCGAAATCAACGGTCTCGCAGATGAAGATGTGGAACCCGCCCGGTTCCGGCCTCCAGACGCCGCTGGCCCCACGGTGGGCGCCAACTGTCGTTGCCTAATCGACGGTACCGCGGAGGAGGGATCCTCACGAGGGGGAGAAGAAGTAGGGGCCATAGGGCGGAGTGCACACGGGACGGTGGTACGCGAGTTACCCAGCTTCGGAACACCTGCACGATGACAGGGCCTACTGCTACTTGTCTGGAATTATCTGGGCGCTTTCGCGTTGTTACAATGAGTTGAGGTTGTCTCGCTTCTAGCTCGAGATCTCCCTCAGGGCTCCCGGGATCCGGCTTATATAGGCGCACGGATCTAGGGTTTACATGGACAGTCCTAGCTGGATTACAGGTTGCCTAACTACGGTACAATGTCTTGCCGTGTACGTCAAGGATCCGCCTTCCATCTACGTCATACTGGATCCGGGTTCCTTATGGGCCTCCACGGATCCGGCTTCCTTCATGGGCCTTCACGGATCTGACTCCTGGCATAGACCTCTTCGGATCCGGGTACCTCCGTAGGTCGGTTCGGATCCGGGTAGCTCAGTAAGGCGGTTCGGATCCGGCTACCTTCCTAGGGCGGTTAGGATCCGGGTACCTCTGTAGGGCGGTTCGGATCCGGCTACCTTCGTAGGGTGGTTCGGATCCGGCTACCTTCGTAGGGCGGTTCGGATCCGGCTACCTTCATAGGGCGGTTCGGATCCGGCTCCTTGTTCCTGGGTTGGACATCTTCCATCTTGATCAACAACAACTGGGCTGCCCGGTGGGCCATATGCTATCACCACCATCTGTGGGCCATAGCCTATGCAGGACTGAATTTTTCCTTCGCGGAACCTATTGGATTCAGCTGCTGGATGTACCTTTATGTCCATCACTCTTGGCGAAGCAACAAAGCTTCTTGATAACATGATGATTAATTACTCTGAATGGCACACGAAAAGAGCTCCACAAGGTAAGAAGGTAAATTCTGTCGAAGAAACCTCTTCCTTGAGTGATAAGATTGATGCTATTATGTCTATGCTTGTGAATGATAGGACTAATGTTGATCCTAATAATGTTCCGTTAGCTTCATTGGTTGCTAAAGAAGAACATGTTGATGTAAACTTCATTAAAAATAATAATTTCAACAACAATGCTTACCGGAACAATTCTAGTAACAACTATAGGCCATATCCTTATAATAATGGCAACGGCTATGGTAATTCTTATGGGAATTCTTACAACAATAATAGGAATACACCCCTGGACTTGAAGCTATGCTTAAAGAATTTATTAGTACACAAACTGCTTTTAACAAATCTGTTGAAGAAAAGCTTGGGAAAATTGATATACTTGCTTCTAAAGTCGATAGTCTTGCTGCTGATGTTGATCTTTTGAAATCGAAAGTTATGCCTAATGAAAATCATAATAATAAAATTGTTACTACAGCAAATGCCATCAAAGTTAGAATTAATGAGAATATAAGATTGATGGCCGAATTGCGTGCTAGGTGGGAGAAAGAAGAAAATGCTAAAGAAGATAATATAGCTAAAGTTTGGACTATTACCACCACTAGTAATGCTAATGCTCCACATGTTGCTGCACCTCCTACTAATAATGGTAAAAGAATTGGTGTTGGCAATGTTTCCACTTCTAATGCAAAGCGCGAAAAACTGCCTGAAACTGCTAAAACTCGCTGAAACCGCTCGTGATAAAACTGCTGAAATTTTTTCCAACATTGGGGATAATGATCCCATTGCTTTAGATTATAATGGTTTGGATTTTGATGATTGCCACATCTCTGAAGTTATAAAGTTCTTACAAAAACTTGCTAAGAGTCCTAATGCTAGTGCTATAAATTTGGCTTTCACGAAACATATTACAAATGCTCTCATAAAAGCTAGAGAAGAGAAATTAAATCGCGAAACTTCTATTCCTAGGAAGTTAGAGGATGGTTGGGAGCCCATCATTAAGATGAAGGTCAATGACTTTGATTGTAATGCTTTATGTGATCTTGGTGCAAGTATTTCCGTTATGCCTAAGAAAATCTATAATATGCTTGACTTGCCACCATTGAAAAATTGTTATTTGGATGTTAATCTTGCTGATAACTCTACAAAGAAACCTTTGGGGAGAGTTGATAATGTTCGCATTACCGTTAACAATAACCTTGTCCCCGTTGATTTTGTTGTCTTGGATATTGAATGCAATGCATCTTGCCCCATTATATTGGGAAGACCTTTTCTTCGAACTGTTGGTGCTATCATTGATATGAAGGAAGGTAATATTAAATATCAATTTCCTCTCAAGAAAGGTATGGAACACTTCCCTAGAAAGAGAATGAAGTTACCTTTTGATTCTATCATTAGAACAAATTATGATGTTTGTCGTTGCCTAATCGACGGTACCCCGGAGGAGGGATCCTCACAAGGGGGAGAAGAAGTAGGGGCCATAGGGCGGAGTGCACACGGGACGGTGGTACGCGAGTTACCCAGCTTCGGAACACCTGCACGATGACAGGGCCTACTGCTGCTTGTCTGGAATTATCTGGGCGCTTTCGCGTTGTTACAATGAGTTGTGGTTGTCTCGCTTCTAGCTCGAGATCTCCCTCAGGGCTCCCGGGATCCGGCTTATATAGGCGCACGGATCTAGGGTTTACATGGACAGTCCTAGCTGGATTACAGGTTGCCTAACTACGGTACAATGTCTTGCCGTGTACGTCAAGGATCCGCCTTCCATCTACGTCATACTGGATCCGGGTTCCTTATGGGCCTCCACGGATCCGACTTCCTTCATGGGCCTTCACGGATCTGACTCCTGGCATAGACCTCTTCGGATCCGGGTACCTCTGTAGGTCGGTTCGGATCCGGGTAGCTCTGTAAGGCGGTTCGGATCCGGCTACCTTCCTAGGGCGGTTAGGATCCGGGTACCTCTGTAGGGCGGTTCGGATCCGGCTACCTTCGTAGGGTGGTTCAGATCCGGCTACCTTCGTAGGGCAGTTCGGATCCGGCTACCTTCGTAGGGCGATTCGGATCCGGCTCCTTGTTCCTGGGTTGGACATCTTCCATCTTGATCAACAACAACTGGGCTGCCCGGTGGGCCATATGCTATCACCACCATCTGTGGGCCACCCGGCCTTGCCGGAATCGGACCATGTTGATGGTATACCTATGAAGTATATCCACAACAGTAGCCCCCGGAGTTCTCCAAGATTCACCGTTCTTCCATCCAGCTCAGCTTGCGCATGTATCTTCATCCTTTGGCTGGAACGAATAATAGAGAATCTTGAAGGACTCCAAACTTCATATCTCCAACCAAGTATTGGTCGGAAACTTCATAATCCAATGGTCAGATTCTTCGAAGACACCATCCAACGTAATCTTCGGTATGGATCCGACTAGCCAAATGTAGGTTCGGATCTGACTAGCCAAAATATAGGTGTGGATCCGACTACCCAAAATATAGGTGCGGATCCGACTAACAAAAAATTAGGTGCGGATTCGGCTACCGAAAATTGAGGTGCGGATCCGACTACCAAAAATTAGGTGCGGATCCGGCTACCAAAAAATTAGGTGCGGATCCGGCTACCAAAAATTAAGGTGTGGATCCGGCTACCAAAAATTAGGTGCGGATCCGGCTACCAAAAAATTAGGTGCGGATCCGGCTACCAAAAAATTAAGGTGCGGATCCGGCTACCAAAAAATTAAGGTGCGGATCCGGCTACCAAAAATTAGGTGCGGATCCGGCTACCAAAAAATTAGGTGCGGATCCGGCTACCAAAAAATTAGGTGCGGATCCGACTAGTTAGCCAGATTTTCGCCATCTTTGAAATTTTTCTTGACATAACCATATGTATGTAGCCCCCGAGCGTTGAGTCGGCTTGCTCCAAGGAGACTCGACGCTCAGAAACTTAGCCCCCAAGCGTCAAGGTGGAAATTTTTCGGTTAGTTGCTCCAAAGAGAACTTCATCGATGTAGCCCCCAAGCGCCAAGGTGAATTTATTTGAAAATCCGGCTTGGAGCTCTTAGAGTAGCTTTATCTTTATATGTGACCAAGGAATAGTGTAAATCCCAAGCATCTAGGCGGAAATTTCCAGCACTAATACTCGAAAGGAAACACACTTTTCACTTAAGATCAAAATCGCAGCCCCCGAGGGTTGGTTCCGGCTAAGCATAGCGGAATCAAGACTCAAGTTGCTTTTCCAGCTGTGCATGCTACGGATCTGCCTAACCTTATCTCATATGGATCCGGCTAGCTTCCCCTGGGCTTCTCGCGATTGCTAGGTCTGCTTGAAAACATCTTAGTTCGAGGACTGTTGAAGGTCCAAGCATCATGTACCTGATATATAAACACAAAAACACATTTGTATTAAATTGTTTCTTTGATCATGTTCAACGAACAAATGTAAGGCGGAACAAAAACGGCCTTTGAACAAATGTTTTAAAGCTGAAACTATGCATCAGTTGAACAACATAAAACTATCAAGGTGGAAAAAACTCGACTATCTTGAACAGTTAATGTAATTTATATGTTTTAAGCAAGTGCTGGTTTATCCGTTCTTCTGGTTTATATGCTTGACTTTTCGCGAGACGGCAAACTTTAAACACAGAACATCTGCTGAGGCGATAGCGCTTAATAGCGAAACAATCAAGAACCTCGAAACGGAGGCCGGCTTTAAGTACCGAGATGTCACTACTAAGGAATCCACACATAAAACAACAGAAAACGTGTAGGCCGGAAAACTTAAGCTAACGCCCGAAAGCGGAATTTTTGCAAGCATACTCGGAGCCTTAAGCGGCAAAAACAGTACAAAGTTTTTCACGAGCGCGAGGCAAATCGTGGGAAAGATATGACCAACAGCGAAAGCGGTAAAAGACTCAGGATATGAGTGAACCAATCTTAATCTCATGATCATAAAATTTTAAAATATTAAATATAAATAAGAACTTAGCTGTTTGGAGCGGAGTCAACGTCGGTCGTGGCGGTTTTTCTTCGGCATTCCGTCGAGCCGGTGCGAGATTGATTGTCGCAGTGGTCCTGTCGGTGCGGATCCACCTACCAAAATTTAGGTGTGGATCCGACCTTCAAAAATTTAGGTGCGGATCCACCTACCAAAATTTTGGTATGGATCCGGCTACAAAAATATAGGTGCGGATCCGACTACCAAAAATAGGTATGGATCCGGCTACCAAAAATATAGGTGCGGATCCGACTACCAAAAACGTAGGCGCGGATCTGGCAACCAAAAATATAGGTGCGGATCCGACTACCAAAAACGTAGGCACGGATCCGGCTACCAAAACCAGAATTTGAAATTTCCACGTCTAAGGCGGATTCTTCCGTGGAAAGCTCCAGCGACTCGGATCGGATCTTTGCAGCTGCGTCCTGCTCGGCGGCGGTCGTAGCTACATTACTTACCAGTGCGTTTCCGTCGAAATCAACGGTCTCGCAGATGAAGATGTGGAACCCGCCCGGTTCCGGCCTCCAGACGCCGCTGGCCCCATGGTGGGCGCCAACTGTCGTTGCCTAATCGACGGTACCCCGGAGGAGGGATCCTCACAAGGGGGAGAAGAAGTAGGGGCCATAGGGCGGAGTGCACACGGGACGGTGGTACGCGAGTTACCCAGCTTCGGAACACCTGCACGATGACAGGGCCTACCGCTGCTTGTCTGGAATTATCTGGGCGCTTTCGCGTTGTTACAATGAGTTGTGGTTGTCTCGCTTCTAGCTCGAGATCTCCCTCAGGGCTCCCGGGATCCGGCTTATATAGGCGCACGGATCTAGGGTTTACATGGACAGTCCTAGCTGGATTACAGGTTGCCTAACTACGGTACAATGTCTTGCTGTGTACGTCAAGGATCCGCCTTCCATCTACATCATACTGGATCCGGGTTCCTTATGGGCCTCCACGGATCCGGCTTCCTTCATGGGCCTTCACGGATCTGACTCCTGGCATAGACCTCTTCGGATCCGGGTACCTCTGTAGGTCGGTTCGGATCCGGGTAGCTCTGTAAGGCGGTTCGGATCCGGCTACCTTCCTAGGGCGGTTAGGATCCGGGTACCTCTGTAGGGCGGTTCGGATCCGGCTACCTTCGTAGGGTGGTTCGGATCCGGCTACCTTCGTAGGGCGGTTCGGATCCGGCTACCTTCGTAGGGCGGTTCGGATCCGGCTCCTTGTTCCTGGGTTGGACATCTTCCATCTTGATCAACAACAACTGGGCTGCCCGGTGGGCCATATGCTATCACCACCATCTGTGGGCCACCCGGGCTTGCCGGAATCGGACCAATGGCACCCACCGTGGGGCTCGAACCCACGACCACAAGGTTAAGAGCCTTGCGCTCTACCAACTGAGCTAGACGGGCTGGTGGCCCATCCGGGTATACTTCATAGGTATACCATCAACAATGTTGATGCTTCGTCTCTTGATAATACTTGATACACACTTTCTGCGCCTAGCTGAAAGGCGTTAAAGAAAAACGCTTATGGGAGACAACCCATGTTTTTACTACTGTACTTTTATTTTATATTTGAGTCTTGGAAGTTGTTACTACTGTAGCAACCTCTCCTTATCTTAGTTTTGTGCATTGTTGTGCCAAGTAAAGTCGTTGATAGTAAGGTTCATACTAGATTTGGATTACTGCGCAGAAACAAATTTCTTTGCTGTCACGAATCTGGGCCTAATTCTCTGTAGGTAACTCAGAAAATTATGCCAATTTACGTGAGTGATCCTCAGATATGTACGCAACTTTAATTCATATTGAGCATTTTCATTTGAGGAAGTCTGGTGCCTCAATAAAATTCGTCTTTACGAACTGTTCTGTTTTGACAGATTCTGCCTTTTATTTCGCATTGCCTGTTTTGCTATGCTTGATGGATTTTTCGATTCCATTAACTTTCAGTAGCTTTGTGCAATGTCCAGAAGTGTTAAGAATGATTGTGTCACCTCTGAACATGTAAATTTTAATTGTGCACTAACCCTCTAATGAGTTGTTTTGAGTTTGGTGTGAAGGAAGTTTTCAAGGATCAAGAGAGGGAGATGATACAATATGATCAAGGAGAGTGAAAGCTCTAAGCTTGGGGATGCCCCGGTGGTTCACTCCTGCATATTTCAAGAAGACTCAAGCGTCTAAGCTTGGGGATGCCCAATACATACCCTTCTTCATCGACAACATTATCAGGTTTCTCTAGTGAAACTATATTTTTATTCCATCACATCTTATGCACTTTGCTTGGAGCGTCGGTTTGTTTTTGTTTTTGTTTTGTTTGAATAAAATGGATCCTAGCATTCATTGTGTGGGAGAGAGACAGGCTCCGCTGTTGCATATGGACAAATATGTCCTTAGGCTTTACTCATAATATTCATGGCGAAGGTTGAATCTTCTTCGTTAAATTGTTATATGGTTGGAAAGGGAAAATGATACATGTAGTAATTCTAAAATGTCTTGGATAATGTGATACTTGGCAATTGTTGTGCTCATGTTTAAGCTCTTGCATCATATACTTTGCACCAATTAATGAAGAAATACATAGAGCTTGCTAAATTTGGTTTGTATAATTGGTCTCTCTATGGTCTAGATAATTTCTAGTAAAGAGTTTGAACAATAGGGATGACGGTGTAGAGTCTTATAATGTTTACAATATGTCTTTTATGTGAGTTTTGCTGCACCGGTTCATCCTTGTGTTTGTTTCAAATAGCCTTGCTAGCCTAAGCCTTGTATCGAGAGGGAATACTTCTCATGCATCCAAAATACTTGAGCCAACCACTATGCCATTTGTGTCCACCATACCTACCTACTACATGGTATTTCTCCGCCATTCCAAAGTAAATTGCTTGAGTGCTACCTTTGAACAATTCAAAATTTATCACCTCTGATTTTTGTCAATGTTTTATAGCTCATGAGGAAGTATGTGGTGTTTATCTTTCAATCTTGTTGGGCAACTTTCACCAATGGACTAGTGGCTTCATCCGCTTATCCAATAATTTTGCAAAAAGAGCTGGCAATGGGATTCCCAGTCCCAAATTAATTAACAAAAAAATAGACACTCCTCCATGGTATGTGATTGTTGGCAGGCACCCGAGGATTTGGTTAGCCATGGTTTGTGAAAGAAAGGTTGGAAGGAGTGCCACACAAAAAATAAAAATAAAATGGGAGCCGCTCTTTGAAGGTTTGTATGGCAAGGAGGTTAGAGTGCCCACTACCATTCCTTGACAACAACAAACACCTCTCAAAATTTTACTTTTTTATGCTCTCTATATGTTTTCAAAATCAAAGCTCTAGCACAAATATAGCAATCAATGCTTCCCTCTGCGAAGGGCCATTCTTTTACTTTTATGTTGAGTCAGTTCACCTATTTCTCTCCATCTCAAGAAGCAAACACTTGTGTGAACTGTGCATTGATTCCTACATAGTTGTATATTGCACTTGTTATATTACTCTATGTTGACAATATCCATGAGATATACATGTTACAAGTTGAAAGCAACCACTGAAACTTAATCTTCCTTTGTGTTGCTTCGATACCTTTACTTTGAATTATTGCTTTATGAGTTAACTCTTATGCAAGACTTATTGATGCTTGTATTGGAAGTACTGTTCATGAAAAGTCTTTGCTATATGATTCATTTGTTTACTCATGTCATTTACCATTGTTTTGATTGCTGCATTCATTACATATGCTTACAATAGTATGATCAAGGTTATGATGGCATGTCACTCCAGAAATTATCTTTATTATCGTTTACCTGCTCGGGACGAGCAGAAACTAAGCTTGGGGATGCTGATACGTCTCCGACGTATCGATAATTTCTTATGTTCCATGCCACATTATTGATGATATCTACATGTTTTATGCATACTTTATGTCATATTTATGCATTTTCCGGCACTAACCTATTAACGAGATGCCGAAGAGCCGATTTGCTGTTTTCTGTTGTTTTTGGTTTCAGAAATCCTAGTAAGGAAATATTCTCGGAATTGGACGAAATCAACGCCCAGGGGCCTATTTTCACACGAAACTTCCAGAAGACCGAAGATGATACGAAGTGGGGCCACGAGCTGGCGACACACTAGGGCAGCGCGGCCCAAGCCTTGGCCGCGCCGGCCTACTGTGTGGGGCCCTCGTGTGGCCCCCTGACCTATCTCCTCCGCCTACTTATAGCCTTTGTCGCGAAACCCCCAGTACCGAGAGCCATGATACGGAAAACCTTCCAGAGACGCCGCCGCCGCCAATCCCATCTCGGGGGATTCAGGAGATCGCCTCCGGCACCCTGCCGGAGAGGGGAATCATCTCCCGGAGGACTCTTCACCGCCATGGTCGCCTCCGGAATGATGAGTGAGTAGTTCACCCCTGGACTATGGGTCCATAGCAGTAGCTAGATGGTCGTCTTCTCCTAATTATGCTTCATTGTCGGATCTTGTGAGCTGCCTAACATGATCAAGATCATCTATCTGTAATGCTATATGTTGTGTTTGTTGGGATCCGATGGATAGAGAATACTATGCTCTGTTGATTATCAATCTATTACCTATGTGTTGTTTATGATCTTGCATGCTCTCCGTTATTAGTAGAGGCTCTGGCCAAGTTTTTACTCTTAACTCCAAGAGGGAGTATTTATGCTCGATAGTGGGTTCATGCCTCCATTAAATCCGGGACGAGTGACGGAAAGTTCTAAGGTTGTGGATGTGCTTGTTGCCACTAGGGATAAAACATCGATGCTATGTCCGAGGATGTAGTTATTGATTACATTACGCACCATACTTAATGCAATTGTCCGTTGTTTTCAACTTAATACTGGAAGGGGTTCGGATGATAACCTGAAGGTGGACTTTTTAGGCATAGATGCATGTCTGGATAGCGGTCTATGTACTTTGTCGTAATGCCCAATTAAATCTCACAATATTCATCATATCATGTATGTGCATTGTCATGCCCTCTCTATTTGTCAATTGCCCAACTGTAATTTGTTCACCCAACATGCTATTTATCTTATGGGAGAGACACCTCTAGTGAACTGTGGACCCCGGTCCATTCTTTTAATCGAATACAATCTACTGCAATACTTGTTCTACTGTTTTCTGCAAACAATCATCATCCATACTATACATCTAATCCTTTGTTACAGCAAGCCGGTGAGATTGACAACCTCACTGTTTCGTTGGGGCAAAGTACTTTGGTTGTGTTGTGCAGGTTCCACGTTGGCGCCGGAATCCCTGGTGTTGCGCTGCACTACATCTCGCCGCCATCAACCTTCAACGTGCTTCTTGGCTCCTAATGGTTCGATAAACCTTGGTTTCTTACTGAGGGAAAACTTGCCGCTGTACGCATCACACCTTCCTCTTGGGGTTCCCAACGGACGCGTGCTATACGCGTATCAGGCATCCTCGCAAGGCGGAAACTCCACTTGTGGAGAACCAAGTTAAAAGGTGCACTCGTAATAACAATGCTGGGTATAAGCAGCTTTGTCTCCCTGATACTAGGCGCAAACCTTCTAAGGTGAAGAAAGCTTCAAGCCGGCAGTGCTTCAGCTCTCGGAGATGCAACGTATTGGCATTGAGCACTGTCAGATTGCACCAGAGGAGTTAACTGAAGAGCGCCTTCTCCAGGAGCGCCGAGAATAACAGCTTGCTTACTCTTTATCTTAATACAGTCTCGTTATGTCTTCAGTATTGAACAATGCTTCGTCATCAGTCTTGAACCGTAATTTGTCGTCTGGTTGGAATCGTGTTTGGCATGTGTTGTCCTGGAATATTAGAGGTATTAATAGTGCTGAAAAATGGCCACATATCCGCAACAAGCTCGAAGAAAGCAATGCTTCGATCGTGTGTTTGCAGGAAACTAAAAAGATGGTTTTTGATGCTAGCTTTATTAAGAAATTTGCACCTCGGCGCTTTGATAAGTTTGCTTATATTCCCTCAGATGGAGCCTCAGGGGGTTTACTTGTTATTTGGGTCAGCAATATGTTCTCTGGATCTGTCATTCTAGAAGAGAGTTTTGGCATTGCAATTTCATTTACCTCTGTGATTTCTTTAGATATCTTTGTGCTAGTGAATGTGTATGGGCCTTGTGAAGGGGTTGAGAGAGAGAATTTCGTTGCATGGTTATTTGGCTTAGACATTCCTGATGGTGCCAATTGGTTACTCCTAGGTGATTTTAATTTCTATAGATATGTTGAGAGTCGCAACTTGCCAGGGGCAAATATGACTGACATTTCTACGTTTAACGAAATAATAAGCTACTTGGGTCTCATTGAGTTGCCTATTAAGGGTCGCGCTTATACATGGAGTAACATGCAAATGGATCCTCTAATGGTTCAACTTGATTGGTTTTTTACGTCTCATGCCTGGAGCATCAAATTTCCAAATACAGTGGTACACCCTCTAGCTAAACCCACTTCAGATCACGTGCCGTGCGTCATTTCTGTTGGTACCATGATTCCTAAAGCCAAGGTTTTTCGCTTTGAAAATCATTGGATAAGGTTGCCGGGTTTTCTTGATAAAGTTCAATCTATTTGGGACATTCAGTGTCCAGGTGACAGCGCAAAAAGTTTATCGGCTAAATTCAAATTATTGCATAAAGGGCTGAGACAGTGGAGTTCTAGTTTCTCCGTCTTACAATCGGTGATCAACAATTGTAACGAAGTTATTCTGCTATTGGATGGTTTTGAGGAACATCGCTCTCTGCATGTTGCTGAATGGAATTTTCGCAATATTGTAAAAAATAAGTTGCAGCATCTCCTGCTATGTAAACAAGACTATTGGAGAAAACGTTGTACGGCTCGTTGGGCTAGGCTGGGAGATGAGAACACATCTTTTTTTCACTCAATGGCTACAATAAGGTATAGAAAGAATTCAATAGCTTCACTTACCAGAGAGGATGGTTCCCTAGCTGTGGATCATCATGAAAAGGAGGGTATTCTTTGGAATTCTTTCCGTGACAGACTTGGTATTACTCAGCCGATCTCTAACACCTTAGACTTTTCTGAATTCTTCACACATGCACATGATTTGAGTTCACTCACTGTTCCATTCACTCATGAGGAGATTGATGCAGTTGTTGCACATATGCCTAGCGATAAATCGCCAGGACCTGACGGTTTCTCTGGTCTTTTTCTCAAGGTGTGTTGGCCCATAATTAAATATGACTTCTATCGCTTATGTGATGAATTTTGGGAAGGGACAGTGAATCTTCAGAGTATCAATGATTCTTTCATCACATTGATTCCTAAAATCCCTTCTCCAGAATGTGCAAATGATTTTAGACCCATATCTCTACTGAATATATGTCTCAAGTTCATCACAAAGCTCCGTCTGCAATGTCGCATTTTGGAGCTCGTGCATGTAAACCAATATGGTTTTCTTAAATCAAGGAACATTCATGACTGTGTAGGTTGGGCCTACGAATATTTGCATCAATGTAAGCAATCTGGAAAGAAGATGATAATTCTAAAACTAGATTTTGCCAAAGCTTTCGACACCGTGGAGCATCAAGCAATTATGAAAGTGTTGGCCTGCCAAGGATATGATGACAGATGGCTGCTTTGGATGTCTATGATCATGTCTACTGGCACGTCCTCTGTTCTTCTCAACGGCGTCCCAGGAAAAAAATTCCATGCAGACGGGGGGTTCGACAAGGCGATCCTCTCTCGCCCATTTTGTTTGTTAGTGTGTCGGAATTATTACAGTGCATGGTAAATCAGTTGTTAGTTGAGGGCATTCTGCAGGCTCCTCTTCCGATTCCGAATGTTGACTTTCCTATTGTCCAGTACGCAGATGACACATTGGTAATTATGCAAGCTTGCCCATTACAACTCTTGGCTCTAAAGGACCTTCTTGAAAAGTTTGCTCAGGCAACCGGACTAAGAGTGAATTATTCTAAATCTTCGATGATGCCAATTAACGTTTCAGCCGACAGATTAGAGATATTGGCTGCCACATTTGGTTGTGCGATTGGAGCTCTCCCATTCACCTATTTGGGCTTGCCGTTGGGAACAACAAAGCCAACAATTCAGGATATGTCTCCCTTGGTTAGTTTGGTGGAGAGAAGGATGAACGCAAGTGCAAGATTTTTAAACTATGGAGGCCGGCTTCAGTTTGTGAGATCAGTTTTGTCCTCCCTGCCTAACTTCTTCATGTGTTCTCTGAAAATACAGAAGACGATTTTAAACATTTGCGATCGTGCTAGTCGACATTGTCTTTGGGCCAAAGAAGATAGCAATTCCACACCTCACTCCCTTGCAGCTTGGTCGATGGTGTGTAGAACAAAAAATCAGGGTGGGCTTGGTGTTTTAAACCTTGAACTGCAGAACAAGGCGTTGTTGCTTAAACAGTTACATAAATTTTATTCAAAAGCAGATGCTCCATGGGTACAGTTAGTTTGGAATTTATATGGTGACCGCGTGCCTCATTCTCAAGCAAAAAAAGGATCCTTTTGGTGGCGAGACATTTTTAGTCTGGTTGATGATTACCAAAGTGTCACACAATGCTCAATTGGAGAAGGTACCACGGTACTCTTTTGGAAAGATTTTTGGTCCAGTGGGGAATTACTGTGTGACAAGTTTCCCCGGCTATTTTCTTACGTCATTGATGAAGATATCTCGGTGGCTAGCATACATGCTTCGACTGACTTTTCTTCTCACTTTTCCTTGCGCTTGTCGAATGAAGCTTACCAAGAATTTCAGCATGTTTCTCAGCTGCTTATTGATGCGCCATTAAGTAACAACACCATTGATCAGAAGAAATTCGCTTGGGGTGGATCCAATTATGCTCCTGCTAAGTTTTATCATTTTCTGTTCGCTCAACTTCCGACTAATACAGCCCTTAAAGCCTTGTGGAAATCTAAACTGCTCTCTAAACTGAAAGTGTTCACTTGGTTACTTGTTCATGACCGGCTAAACACCCGAGATTTGATGAACCGCACGCAGTGGCAATTAGAATCTGGCGATGAGTGTGTTCTTTGCATGTCACATCACCTAGAAACCAGAGATCATTTGTTTTTTGAGTGCTCTTTTGCAAGTCATTGCTGGGAGGCCATTGATATTCACTGGGATCTGACGAAACCTATTTTTAATCGAATTTTGCTTGCTAAGCAAATGTTTACTGGCCCTTGCTTCATGGAGGTAGTGGCTTGTGCAGCTTGGAATATTTGGAGAGTCCGAAATGACCTCATATTTCAAGAGCGGGCTTCTTCTTTTGGTAGATGGAGAGTTGGTTTCTCAAGTGATCTGATGCTTCACCGATTCAAAGTTAAAGCAGCTTTAGTTCAACCACTCATTGACTGGTTGCTTCATATCTTTGTATAAGTTTTGATGTATCTGCTTTTTCACTACTTCCCACCTTGATGTAACCCCTATTCTTCTGTACAATGTGAGTTTATATTAATACAAATTTACACCGTAGGGGCTTCCCCTACGGTAAGGTTGTCAAAAAAAAAAGATACTAGCATTATGGCTAGCCTAAATCTGTCTTACGTACGCGCCGCTCTAATGATGTGTACTCTTTCCATCTCAAAGGATAGTACATGAAATCTCGTACGAAGTAAACGCCTGCGCACGCGCGTCTCCCAGACCCCAGGTAGCTTGGGTTGCGTGTGCCAGTCGCGCTCCTTCTTTTTTCGCCACTCTCCTGCCAATACCGCACGCTTGCTCTGTGAGCTTCATTTTGAAAAATACCAAAGGAGTTGTAAACTTGTAATCAATCCTTGCGCCATTCTTCTGACCACTGTTTTGCATTGCTCAGCTGACATATGCAGACAACAATGATGCCAGATTGAAGAAAAAGAAAGAGCTCAGTGTGATCACACATTCAGCAGAAGAAAACCAAAAGATGGAGAAGAGAAATATTGAGCTGGAAATTGCTACTAATTCATTGCAGAAAGAAGCCAAATTGATGTATACATATAACGGAGAAGAGATTAGAGTTAGAGAAAAGAAGGAACTTCCTTTTGTATTGTTGGCAGCTGGATTCGCGATTGTATAGGCAGTGTCTGCATTGTGGATCAGAGGGTCTGCTTGAGTAGATATTTGTATATGCATGTGCGTTTTTTCGATATAGGATGCTTTATTACTTTAAAAAGCAATTACATCCAGCCTCTGCATAACCAGGATGCACACAGCCATTTTGTTGTTTCAAGTCCAAAAGGATAAATAATAAAAACTAGGCGAGATACATATCGGAACGATGAATCATATAACGCCTAAAGTGTTGGTGGGGCATCTATCCGTAGGCTATGCTGCCACCCATGTAGGGAAAAAGTATCCCTCGACGTAACCTCCAACCGTGTACAGACCTCCGTACATAGCTATCGGTTCTCCACTCGCTGTAGAGGTAACCATGAACGGAGAATACCTGTACATCTGTAGATGACCTGCAACAAAGAACAATTTTTGTCATTAAAGATCTTGTCATTTCTACATAGCCAAAGCGTCCAGATAACTGCTAGCGCCTCCTCCTAAGAAGCAACTTAAACCTTGAATCTATATGCATGTGCATGAACTGGAAAAATCATGAAGGAATACAATTTTGTGTGTTTGCAATATTATCAGTTCAGTGTTGCCTATATTGCCAGTTCAGTTAGTTTGAATGGACCAAATCCAAGGCTATTTGTTGCCAAAATATATAACAGTCTATCTCCGTAGTAGTTTGAGGACATGTTGTTCTGCTCCTCCATCCCGTTGAAGAGAAGCATATGAATGACCTGTTTGTTTACACGAAAGGTCAGCTGATGGGACCAGGAGGGTCACCGTCTTCATCGCCACGGTCTCTCACTTCATGTGCTTCGGGTGGGAGTGCTGGGATGGTCAAGCAAATGGAGCGGATGGGATCTCCAATGATGGATGAGGCGATTGCCTTCGGTGGCATCACGGACCCATCGAACTGCGGACGGCGGTCGAGCTCGCACATTCGGGCGCAGCCTAATGCTGATGCGCCGCAGCTGGAACGAGCTATGGAGATGATGCAACGATACAACTCTTCGACACCTAGAGATAATAGTTGTATTAAGAAGGGGAAATTTAATTTGGCTCCCAGGTGCGTACGCTCCCTCTACCAAAAAATCATATTTCAGAGTGTTGAAAAAATTTGACAAAAAATTCTACATGTACATCTCTATAATATACGTGCAATCTTAAAGTTTCACGAAAAAATCAACATTTTTTGTGGTCTATGTGAAAAAGAGAAAATTTGTCTTGTAAAAAGCATTATTTTTTGCACTGAATTTTGTATTTTTTACACATGACACATGACAAGTCGTTTTTTTATGAAACAACTTTGTGAGCGCGTAGCACGTAAAGATGTATGTGCGGATTTTTCGTTTCAATTTTTCTGAAATTCAAAATCTGTGTAAGATGCATTTGAAAATAGAAGGAGCATATGCACCCATGTTCCAAAACACCAATCTATTAAAAAGCTTTCTTTTGTTGCTTTACCAGATTCTGAGATAGAAAGTAGAGCTGCTAGTTTGGGAATCTCGTTGGGGCAGTCTTCAAATCATGTTAAAAATTCTATTGCATCTATAAAAGAATTAGAAGAGTCAAGAAATTTGGTTTTTCTTAATAAAAGCTTACCTCTGGTTTTGATGAAGGTATATCAAGTTTAATTTTAAACAAGGCTTCAAACCTATCAGAAGATTTGTTAGAGGAGTATGAGAGGGTGCATGACGACCATGAGGGTTTAGTGCACTTTCACGTGAAAGCAAAACATGCTTCTACTAAAGTACCAGGGGCTCGCATTAGGGCGTGTTTGGTGGCCCGGGCCAGAAATTCCCATCGCACCCGAGATATTTAGCGCAGATGTTGTTTGGTACCCCAGGTTTCCCTACCGCGCACTGCTCAGCTGATACGAAAAAGGGGCGCTTAGCACTGCCCGGTAGAGAAGCTCGAATCGAGCTTCGCACCTCTGTAGGGCTGACCTCGCCCGAAGACGCTCCTGCAGCTGGCCCCGAGTCCACCGCGGCACTCCACCCTACACGTTTCAGCAAATCATTCTCCCCCTACTCTCTCCAGCAACCAACGCCACCACGGCACGACGCCGCGGCCGAGACGGAGCGCCGCCACCTCCCACCACCGCGACCTCCATGCTCGACCGCCAGCATCGCCAACTCGCGCGGCTGCGCCGCCAATCGCCATGTCCGCCTCCACCGAGACCAGCGCTGCCATGGCCGCATCCTCGCGCGATGAGGGCCTCCAGGGCCCATCTCGCCCTCGTCACGCACAGCGCAGGATGGGCTCGACCTTCCGGAGGCGGCTCCTCTCGCCGGCGGTGGCTCCTCTCGCCGGCAGAAACGACTGAGTCTGATCCCGGTGCTACTAGTTTTATGTTGAGGGACCTGATTGCTTTCTCGTTTTGTATCCAGGGACCTGATTGCTTTCTCGTTTTATACCCAGGGACCTGATCGCTTTTTATTTTAGTATAGCACAGCTCTAGTCATACATGAAAACCAAACAACTTCTCTACTCAGAAATTCTCAATAGATACGGGCTGCCAAACAAGGCAACAATCTCAACTCAACATAGTTGAGGTCAACAGAGCTGAGGTGAGAAACGCATGTTGAGAAGAACCGACCTACCAAACACACCCTTAGTGTGCGACATAGTGCCAGACTAAAAAAATATAAATAAGCCAAAAACATGAAAGGTTTTTGGTGGAATAGTGATGGTCTAGGAGACACTGCAAAACATTTATCCATGAAACAGTGCGGGAACACAAATTAGATTTTGTTGTCTTATTGGAGACGGGACGGTCTAATTTCTCTGCACCTTTTTTTGAACACTTGTCAGGAGGATTAGACTACATGTGGTATTGTCTACCCCCTTATGGACGGTCTGGTGGAATTTTGGTAGGCGCTAATATAGTCTATCACGTCCAAGAAGTGGAGACTGGTGACTTTTGTGTTAAGCTTTTTGTAAAATTAAAGGTTGATGGTTTTGAGTGGATTGTAATGGGCGTGTATGGGGCAGCCCAAGATGCGCTCAACCAGATTTCCTTGCGGAGTTAATGCGTATTTGCGATACTGTGACTCTTCCTACGTTGGTAGGAGGAGATTTCAATATCATAAGACGATAAGAAGAAAAAATAAATAATTTTAATGCTCGCCAGCCTTTTTGTTTATTGCCATCATTGAGAATCTTGATCTAAGAGAGATCAATCTCTCTAGTTGGCAGTTCAGATGGGCTAGTAGAAGAGAGAATCCAACCTATGAAAAGTTAGACCATGTTCTAGCTAATGTAGAGTGGGAATATAAATTTCCATTGGTGTCGGTGCGTGCTCTGACTCGTGCGGGGTCTGATCACACACCACTTATTAATTCAGGAGTCTCGGCTCACCTGGGTAATAAGAATCATTTCTATTTTGAACTATCGTGGATGCGCCAAGAACATTTTTATGAGATGATAAAAATTAATGGAACTCTTTTCGATCGGGAAGCTCTCATGTTGAAAGATGGCAAAATAAAATGAGGCATCTAAGTCAGTTTTTGCGTGGTTGGGCTAAGAACTTAAGTGGCGTCTATAAGAAGGAAAAAAAAGCAACTTATCATTATTATAGATGAACTGTAAAATCTGAATCAACTCCTCTTAGTGTCGCCGAGAGGGCGGCAAAAAAAGAGGCTGATGCTAGCTTAGCTAAACTAAGGCGTGATGAAGAGACCAAATGGGCTCAGGGCGCTGAGGTAAAACACATCCAAGAAGGGAGAAATAATACGAAATATTTTCACCTGATTGCTAATGGAAAACATCGGGAAAAGCATTTTCCAGCTAGAACAAGATGAAGGTACTATAGTGGTTCAAGAAAACCTTAAAGTTTTTATAACTGAGTACTATAAGAAATTATTTGGTGCACCGGTACCAAGCTATTTCAGCATGAGAGAAGAAGTCACTCATGATATTGCTCAGTTATCTGAGGAGGAGAGTACTATTCTCACATCACCTTTCACGGAAGAGGAGGTGTTAGGAGCAATCTCTCAAATGGAGCACAATAAAGCCCTAGGACCTGATGGGTTTCCTGCGGAGTTTCATCAACAAAAAAAGATGTTATTATAATTGAATTGATGCACTGGTGGAAAAAGGGCCTTTGGTCGCGGTTCGCAACTGCCATTAGTCGCGGTTGCGCAACCGCGACCAAAGTATCGCGACTAAAGGCCCCCCCCTTTAGTCGCGGTTCCTTACGAACCGCGACTAAAGGCCCGTCCACGTGGGCGCCAGGCGGCCGTCCGGGCGGAGGACCTTTAGTCGCGGTTCTTCTGGCCAACCACGACTAAAGGCCGCCGCAGGTTTAGGGTTTCCGGCCCCCCCTAAACCTGCTCCCCCCCCTAAACATATTTTGTGTTTAATTTGTATATTGTTTTATTTCTTTTGTGCTTTATTGTAATTTTGAAGGAGTTTCACATATTCTACGGTACTACATATATACATGCATATGAATGTACAATTTCAAACAAATTTGAAATTATAACCAAAAAGAATTCAAGAGGAATATACAATATATATTCAATATCATCGGATGACCATATACAAGTTTGAACAAGTTTCCATACATAATTTAATGCATGTATAGTTCTACGTCGTCGCAATGGTGTTCTCCTTTAGGATGGAGGACTTCCCTCCTGAACCATCCAGCTAGTTCCTCTTGAAGTGGTCGGAAGCGAGCTTCGGACTAAGCATCGACCGGAGGTGATTCCTCCGAGCATTGAGATCACTCGGAACGCGCTCGGAGGTGTATCTCCGGATCATCTCACGTACATAGTATCCACACAGATTGGTTCCCGGTGGCTGCATATCGCTACCATTCTTAGCCTTTGACCGCATGAAATTTAGCTCTTTCTTGAATTAACCGACCTTTGTATCTGAGAACCATCTCCAAACCCTACGAGGCAAAGAAAATTAAATGAACAAGAGAGTTATTAGTTAATTACTTGAAGCTTAATTAGGAAATGAACGAAATAGGCCGATCGATATAGAGCGCAAATGAATGAAAACAATTACTTTTGAAGCATTTGTCTCATGTCGGCCCACTCCGCCTTATCCATATCCAGAGAGTCGTGGATGAGACATTCTGATTTGTCAATTTTAATTACTAGCGAGAATCCGGTGGAACCTGCGGACACGATACATGCACGATACGTCATGCATAACTCATCGATTAGCCGGCCACATACCATGCATGGAGTAAACAAAAGAGAATGTGCTCAAGACATAAACACTCACCCAAAATGGTAAGGAAATAGAATATCACTTTTGAGTTCCTGCTTATCAAGAAACCGCCACAGGTCTTTCTCCACGTCGGCGGGGTGATACTTTAACGTATATCCATTAACGATGTGTGGGTCAATGAACCCAACATCATGGATGCTCCTTACTCTGCATTCCTTAATCTTCAATCTGCATGTATAATAGCGGACACAACAATATAGTTAGGACATATATATATATAGTGCAGGCAATATGAACGAGATGGGGTAGAAATAAATCACTTACAGAACGTAGCAACTGATGATAGATTTGTCGAGCTCGCGCAGATTGAAAAGCTGGAACAATTCACTCAGATGAATTTGTACACAGTATTGTTTGAAGTGATGCTCATATCCAACTTCCGCATAAATATAATCTTTGGCGTTTTTATGTTTTATGTAACCCTTGTACCGGTTCAGCGAGACCTTTCATTTGTGGAGGTAGATCCTCTTCTGCGCAGGCTCGACGAGAGGCCCATTCTTCACATATGTAAGTACTACCTCCTTCACTGGCGCCTCATCAAGGCCTAACAGTTCACGAAGAGTAATACCTAAGTTGTCCGCTTGTTCTCTGGCACTCGTTACAGTCAATCCCTGTGCTGCCGCAGCTTCTATGATTTCGGGGGCATCCGGACCGGCGGCTGTCACTATAAGCGGGGCAATCGATTGTTTACTTTGTTCCCCGAGCTGGGCAACAACTCGTTTCCCGCTTTGTGCACTTTGTAATTCCGCTTTATCGGCCTCCTCATTCTTCTCCTTGAATATGCGTGCCCGATTCTTTAGTTCACGTGCATAGTCGTCGAGCAGATTCTTCGCGGCTTGGGACGGTGTGTTCAAAAATGACTTAGCCCACTTCTTTTGCTCATCAGAAAATACTGGCTTGGGCTCGGGCTCTCTTTTCTTCTTGCAGGCCGCCTTCCATTTCTCTAAATCAGCAGCCGCGTGTGCGTCGACTTCCTCGGCACTACGTTCCCAAGGCCTCGTGGGGAGAGGCTTCAGTGATGGCTCTGGTATCTTTGTGGTTCTAGGTACATAAGGGTCCGGGTTAATAACCCAGGACTGCTTCGCTTCTTCGCCGGAGGTGGATGGGGGGCGGTACCGGTGTCTGATCACCCGCCGGACGAGGACTGGGGGGCGGCGTCGGCTGACGTGAATGAGGTGTATTAGGTGAAGCACCACCACCACCACCGCCACCGCCACCGTCACCGCCACCGCCACCGCCACCGCCACCACCACCACCTTAGGGGGGTGGACTTGTTGGCACCTCGCCTGGAAACTTGATAAACTTCTTCTGCCATAGAATGAACTGGCGCTTGACATCTCCAAGTCTTTTCACCCCTTCAGGTGTAGCAATGTCAATGTCCAGGTCCTCAAACCCTTGGACTATCTCCTCCACCGTGACACGAGCATAGCCATCTTGAATGGGGTTGTTGTGGTGGAGTGCTCCGAGTGGCAAAGCACTGCCGATGGCTACCTTCATGGACATGTTCCCGATAGGATAATACGGATGACATTCTTTCATCTCCTTTATATCGTCCACGGGGTAGCGAGGAGGCTCCGGTGCAGTAATTTCGACCACCAGAGGCTCCGGTGCAGTAATTTCGATCGTCGGTGCACCGGCCGGTGAGGCCTCCGTGGAAGCCACGCTGCTCCTTCTCCGCTGCTGGCTTCCGAGATTCATTGGATTATCTTCATGCTGCGCCCGAGCTGCATCTCTTTCGTCTACTATTACACTCACGGTTTTCTTCATCACATCCATTTCCGTTACCAACTTCGCCACAACATCTGCATCCCGATCCATCTTTCTCTTACGGCTTCGTAACCGTACGGGTCATCGTTCGGGGAACCCTACTTTCCACGGAATGGGCCCCATGCCTCGTACACGTCCTCCGTGTTCGGGATTCCCGAGGGCTTTTGTCGGGGCGTCGTTCTCTCCGTTGAACTTGATCCTCCCCTCTTGAGCATCCCTCATTGCCTCAATAAGCTTTTGGGTGGGTGTAATTATTTTGCCCCGATAAACACACTCCCCTGTCTCCGGGTTCAGCGATCCCCCATGCCCGTACCACCAGCTTTTGGCCCTTGGGTCCCATCCCTCCGTACCTGGACGGATTCCTCGCGCCCTCAGCTCGTTCTCCATCTTCTCCCACTTAGGCTGCCAAAAGCGATACCCTCCTCGGCCCCATGATATGATTGTACTCCTTCTTGGCCGCATTCTCCTTATTTTTTTTCGATATTTCAAGGAACTGCTCCGATTTCTTTTGCTTCCCAAATTCTGGCCAATCATGTTGCGGTTTCTCATATTGTCCTGTGAAATCCGGAGTCTTGCCCGGCTTGACAAAGTCATGGGCTAGATTTTGCTTGTATTTCCGGAATGCGTTGGCCATCCTAGAAAGAGCGAACTGTTTGACTAGCTTGCACCTCTCCTTGTTTTCCTGAATCTTGTTACCCGCCTCATCGTATCTGCGGTATTCCGGAGGTAGAACGAAATGTTCCATAAGCTTCTTGAAGCAATCTTTTTTTGTTCTCTTATCGACAAAAGTGAAACCAAGGCGTGCCTTCTTTGGCTCATTCCACTCCTGGACGGTGATCGAGACGTTGTCTCTAACAATGGCTCCGCATTGGGCGACAAACTTGGTGGCGTTCTTGCTTGGGCTCCGGCGGCCTGCCGGTTTCTTCATCGACAACCTCGATGGTGCATGTTTCGTTTGGTTTCATCGTTTTGGTTGCGCCACGCTTTGACGACGTACTCGATTTTTCGACGATCCGGCCGAGGGCTAAAATAAGAAAGAGAGTCGCGCGCGTTAGTACACACACATTTATTCAAATCAGTTAGTTTGTATCACCAGACGCTCAATATGTATATATATATATACCTCGGCGCCGGAGGTGGTTGCTACTTCCAATTGAAGATCGTCGTTTATCGACGTTTCTTCGGCATCATCTTGCTGACGGCCCCCTCTCGATCCCAAAAAAAACACCGCGCGTATACGGAGGGGGCGACGAGCGCTGCCGGCCCCCTCCGTATACGCGCGGTGGTAGCTGGTCACCGCGGCAGCGCTTTCCCATGCCGAGGTGGGCGCCGTCGGTGGGGAAGGAGGACGTACGGGGAAGAAAAGTCGACGAGCACGGGATTTTTCATAAATTTGACTTAGTTAAAATTTAGTTCTTTTTTGAGACAAAAATTTTAAGTCAATTTTTAGTTTTTTTAAAGTCAAATTTTAGTTTTTTTTACACAATTTTTTTTAAGTCAAATTTGTAGTTCTTTTTGAGACAAAATTTTAAGTCTCAATTATTTGTTTTTTTAAGTCAAATTGTAGTTCTTCTTTTACACAAACTTTAAACTCAAATTTTACACTATTTTTAAGTTGCAATAAACTTAAAACTATTTTTCATTTAAAGTTACAATATTTTTAAGTTGAATAAAAATTTGAAGTTACAAATTACTTAAAACTATTTTTCATTTAAGTTACAATTTGTAAGTTACAAATTTTGAAGTTTTAATTTTTAAGTACTTTTTTTGTTAAGTATTTTTTTGTTAAGTACTTAGTTACAAATTAAAAAAAAAACAAAAAAAACAAAAAAAGTGGGACGGCTAGGCGCCCCTGGCCCTTTCTCTCTCTCCTCACTCGTTCCCATCTCCGTTCTCTGCAGGACACACGCGGCCGGCGGCGCGGCGAGGGCGCGCGGTAGCGGCGGCGCGGCAGCGGCGGCGGCAATCTGAGACGGCGGCGCGCGCGAGTCCTTACGCTCTGCTGTCGTCGTCGGGCGGCGGCGATCTGTGGCGGCGGTGGCGCGGCACCGGTCCGACGGCTAGCGCGCGCGCGGCGACGACGAGGAGCGCGCGGTGGTTGGCGGCACGGCGCGGCGCGGCGAGAGAGAAGATCGGCGAGCGGCGACACGGCGGGCGACGGTCGGGCAGCCTGGCGGCGCGGCGACAGAGAAAAGATCGAGCGCGCGGCGATGGGCAGACGGAGCGGGCGAGGAAGAAGTGTTGCGCCCGCGGGGCGGCGCGGGTATTTATAGGGAGGCGATTTAGTCGCGGTTGGTGTGGCCAACCGCGACTAAAGGGTAACCTTTAGTCGCGGTTGGCCACACCAACCGCGACTAAATCCCTTTTTCGCCCGTTTTTGCGGTTCCGCGGAAATGAGCTTTAGTCGCGGTTGGCCGGGCCAACCGCGACTAAAAGCCTATTTCGAAATTTTTCCTATTTGTAAATGTTATAAATACAAAATAATATATCAACAAATTTAGAAAAATAAAACTAATTCATTTCTAAATGTGAAAAATATAAATAATATATCAACAAATTTAGAAAAATAAAACTAATTCATTTATAAATGTGAAAAATATAAAATAATATATCAACAAATTTAGAAAAATAAAACTAATTCATTTCTAAATGTGAAAAATACAAATAATATATCAAAAAAATTAGAAAAATAAAACTAATTCATTTAAAAATCTTAAAAATACAAATAATATATCAAAAAATTCAGAAAAATAAAACTAATTCATTTCTAAATGTGAAAAATACAAATAATATATCAAAAAATTCAGAAAAATAAAACTAATTCATTTAAAAATCATAAAAATACAAATAATATATCAAAAAATTCAGAAAAATAAAACTAATTCATTTATTAGATGATATATCAAAAAAAAATAAAAATAAAGCTTACCCAGATTAGATGACCAGCTAGCTCTGGATTCCTCTTCTTCCCGCCATTTCTTCACTGTCTTCCCTCCTCTTTCTTCCCGCCAATTTCTTCCCGCCTCTTTCTTCCCGCCTCTTTCTTCCCGCCACTTTCTTCCCGCCTCCTGTCTTCCCGCTCCCATTTTTCCCGCCATTTCTCACTACATATATGTTGCCCGGCTTGGCCAGCATTATCACATCTTTACAATCTCTCATCAATCTCTCATGGCTTCCACCGCACCCACTCTAACCTACCAGCAGGTGGAGGAGCTTTGCGCCTCGAACTACCCTTGCCCACCGGGCTACCGCGTCCCCGCCGGCTGGAGCCTAAGCGCCGGCGGCGTGCCGGTCCCTCCCGTCCCTCAGGGTGCTGCGCGCCGGGCGGCCATCACGAACCACTACTACCTCGACCTCACGCCGGAGCAGCGGATGAATCCCCCCTGGCATCCCGATAACCAGCATACTTGGGACGCCTTCTTCATCAATCGGCGTGAGAGGGCGCTCGCCGGGTATGAGGAGGACGGTCCGCCTCCCGGAAACTTCCACGAGGCCGGCCATCGGCTATGGTGGTACGGCCGGACTCTGCAGAGCGTCATGGACTACATCACGGCCGGCGATATCCCCCGCCTGCGCTACCCTCAGTTCGAGCCACGAGCGCCGCCCAACGACAGTGACGATAGCAGCGACGATGACGCCGGCAACTTAGAAGGCGACGACTACCAGTACAACGGCGGCGGCTATGAAGACTACGATTATGCATATTATACGCCTAGGCAGGAGTATGACTAAATCACTCCAAATTTCATGTATGCAGGAGTATGACTTAGTCACTCCAAATTTCATGTATCATCAGTGCTATCTCGAGTCAATTGAATCATTCGAAAATGGACACCAAACACATCACGGGTAATATAATTCACATGATTCATTCAACAAAGTTTGGTACAATAAATTATTACACATCATTTCTTCCCTTGTGTCCCCGCTTGCTTACGATTGTGCCGTATCCATGGAGCATCCTCATCATTTAACTTAATGCTTGGGTCGGTGTTCACTTTGAAGGGCGGAATTTCAGCAAACATATTATAATCTTCCGACATGTCTGTCTTGTCCTCCACTCCCACGATGTTTCTTTTCCCTGAAAGAACAATGTGGCGCTTTGGATCATCGCATGATGTACTGATCGTTTTCTTATCTTTCCGTTTCCTCGGTTTGCTACTCATGTCCTTCACATAGAAAACCTGAGCGACATCTTTCGCTAGGACGAATGGTTCCTCAAGATAACCAAGATTGTTGAAATCCACCATTGTCATTCCGTATTGCTGGTCCACCTTTACCCCACCTCCTGTTAGCTTGAACCATTTGCACGGGACCCTAAAGGAGGGTCCATAGTCAAGTTCCCATATCTCCTCTATGTAACCATAATATGTGACCTTTTGCCCATTCTCGGTTGCTGCATCAAAGCGGACACCACTGTTTTGGTTGGTGCTCTTTTTATCTTGGGCGATCGTGTAAAATGTATTCCCATTTATCTCGTACCCTTGGAAAGTCGTTATAGTCGAAGATGGTGTCTTGGCCAACATGTACAGCTGATCTACAACCTTATTGTCACTCATTAAATGTTTTCTCAACCAACTGCCGAAAGTCTCCATGTGGGCCTTCCTAATCCAGGATTCAGGCTTCCCAGGGTTGTCCGAGCGTAAAATATTCTTGTGTTTCTCAAAGTACGGAGCCACCAAGCTGGAATTGGTCGGAAGCTGTGTGGTGTGCTTCGATCGGAGAATGGCCATCCATACATATCATTGATTTCCTTCCGATCGTGCCTTTTCCACTTAGTCTCCCCTCGTGCCGCGATTGAGGAAGACCAATCGGCTTAAGGTCGGGAACAAAGTCAACACAAAACTCAATTACCTCCTCATTTCCATAGCCCTTGGCGATGCTTCCTTCCGGCCTAGCACGGTTACGAACATATTTCTTTAATACTCCCATGAACCTCTCGAAGGGGAACATATTGTGTAGAAATACAGGACCGAGAATGGAAATCTCATCGACTAGGTGAACCAGGAGGTGCGTCATAATATTGAAGAAGGATGGCGGGAACACCAACTCGAAACCGACAAGACATTGGATCACATCGTTCCGTAACCGTGGTAGAACTTCTGGATTGATTACCTTCGAGAGATTGCATTGAGGAATGCACATAGCTTCACAATGGCTACTCGAACATTTTCCGGCAGGAGCCCCTCAAAGCAATCGGAAGCAATTGCGTCATAATCACGTGGCGGTCGTGAGACTTCAGGTTTTGGAACTTTTTCTCCGCCATGTTGATTATTCCCTTTATATTGGACGAGAATCCTGACGGGACCTTCATACTTGCTCGGGCATTCAAAAAAGATGACCTTCTCTTCTTTGGTCGGAGCGTAGGCGGCACGACCTTGAAACCGTTCCGGATGCCGGTCATCGGGGTCTTTCAAACTTTGCTGGTCCTGCCGTGCTTCCTTTGTATCATTTGACTTCCCATACACGCCCAAGAAGCTTAGGATGTTCACGCAAATATTCTTCGTAACGTGCATCACGTCGATTGCGGAGCGGACTTCTAGGACTTTCCAATATTCTAGCTCCCGAATATAGATTTCTTCTTCCACATGGCTACGTGCCCGTCGGCTCCCTTCGGAACCGATTGTCCGCCGGGACCCTTTCCAAAGATGACTTTCAAATCCTTGACCATATCAAATACCTCAGCACCGAGTGTGTTCCACGAGGCTTCGGCCGGTGATCTGCCTTGCCGTTGTAATGCTTGCCTTTCTTTCTTACTTGGATGACCTTTCGGAAGAAATCGACGATGCCCAAGGTACACGTTCTTCTTACAATTTGGCAAATGTACACTTTCGGTCTCATGTAAGCGAGTGCGTGCATGCATTGTATCCCTTATTTGACAGTCCCGAAAGGTTACTAAGAGCAGGCCAATCGTTGATGGTTACGAAAAGCAACGCTCGTAGGTCAAATTCCTCTTCTTTGTGCTCATCCCACACACGGACACCAGGTCTGCCCCACAGCTGTAAAAGTTCATCAACTAATGGCCTTAGGTACACATCGATGTCGTTGCCGGGTTGCTTCGGACCTTGAATGAGCACTGGCATCATAATGAACTTCCGCTTCATGCACAACCAAGGAGGAAGGTTGTAGATGCATAGAGTCACGGGCCAGGTACTATGGCTGGAGCTCTGCTCACCAAAAGGATTCATGCCATCCGTATTTAGACCAAATCTTATGTTCCTTGCGTCAGCTGCAAAATCTTTGAACTCTCTGTCGATCTTTCTCCATTGCGTTCCATCTGCGGGGTGTCTCAACTCCCCGTCCGACTTACGGTCCTCTTTGTGCCATCGCAACAACTTGGCATGCTCTTTGTTCCCGAACAGACGTTTCAACCGTGGTATTATAGGAGCATACCACATCACCTTGGCGGGAACCCTCTTCCCGGGTTTCGGCCCTCAACATCGTCGTCACCGGGGTCATCGCCTCGATCTTATAACGCAATGCGGTGCATACCGGGCATTCATTCAAATTCTCGTATTCACCGCGGTAGAGGATGCAGTCGTTGATGCATGCATGTATCTTCAGAACCTCTAAACCTAGAGGGAAGACAACCTTCTTTGCTTCGTACGTAGTGGCGGGCAACTCGTTATTCTTTGGAAACATATTCTTCAACATTTTCAGCAAGTTTTCAAATGCCGAGTCAGCTACACCTGCCTGTGCCTTCCATCTCAGCAAATCCAGTGTGCAGCCCAGCTTTTTCGGACCATCATCGCATCCGGGTACGGCGCCTTCCTGTGATCCTCTAACATGCGATCCAAATTCTCCCTCTCTTTTTCAGTTTCGCAGCGTCTCCGTGCATCAGCAATGGTCCGACCAAGATCATCAACGGGATCATCACGTGCCTCTTCTTCACCTTCCCCTTCACCTTCCCCTTCACCTTCAGCATCCTCCATGAAAGTATCACCGAAATGAGCAAGATAGCTTTCATCGATGAAATCATCCCCTTCTTCATCTTCTTCCATTATAACCCCTCTTTCTCCATGCTTGGTCCAACAATTATAGCTTGGCATGAAACCGTGCCGAAGCAGGTGCATGTGAACATCTCTTGAGGAAGAGTAACCATTCTGATTCTTACATTTAACACATGGACAGATAACAAAACCCCCCGCTTGTTCGCATTAGCCACTACGAGGAAATCTTTCAAACCCGTACTCGAACTCGCCGGAGAGTCGGTTACCGTACATCCATTGTCGATTCATCTGCATTATTATAATATAAAATATATAATTAACCATCATGCATTTGTTAAACTAACTAGCTACAAACAATATAAATTAAACAATGAACTACACACACATGCACATTTTATCAACGACACATCAAAGGTTCAAGTTGCTAACCGCGATCGAGGAGGAAAAAATAAATGAGAAAGCTCAAGTGTGGCTCCAACACTTCATATCATGTTTGTTTCATGCTCTTGGGGCATTTCATCAAACACCTTATGTGCATAAGAGGAACCAAAAGCAAACCTAACACCCACTTGTGAAGCTTGTGAAGAGAATGGCACCAAATGGCTAAGTGTTGGCTGCTGGATGGGTATATATAGGGGAGGGGCTTTAGTCCCGGTTGGCCTGGCCAACCGCGACTAAAGGCCTTCGGGCACCTTTAGTCGCGGTTGGCCTGGCCAACCGCGACTAAAGCCCCCCACGTGCACCGGCTGGCCACCGAGCGCCCTGGGCCCAGGCCTTTGGTCGCGGTTCGCCTCCCGAACCGCGACTAAAGGTCCCATTAGTCGCGGTTCTTACAGCTTCGCGACTTATGGGGCTCACCGGAAGCCTGTTTTTCTACCAGTGATGGCACTCTTTTTGCAATTACAGAATGAGAACTTACCTTTATATAAGTTGAACTTTGAGGTTATCAGGCTCTTGCCTAAGAAGGAATATGAGAGTAGAATTGAGCAATATAGACCCATTTGTCTACTTAATGTTTGTTTCAAAGTTTTTAGTGAAGTCAAAAACACTAACCAGTGATGTTTCCTGCCAAACAAAATTAGAACCGTAGGAGGGGGAATTGTTTAGAAAATCCCCTAAAACATTATAAACCATGGAAATAACATTATATAAGATACAAATATGTGGTAATATGATGCAATAAAGTGCAAAGTTCATCTATGCATTTTACATGCATCAGTTCGGTATCATCTACTTGTTCTAAATATTTTGATATGTTTTTTCGTGCATCCTACTAATATCATGGCAGGCCACGTCCTGCCACAGTAATATATCTTCTAAAAATGAAAAGATAAGAAAAGGAAGTTTCATCGTTACTTGTCACAAGATAAATTTTCTGTTCTTCACGTAGACTACAAAAAATACCATTTTTCGTGAAACTTAACGAACACACATATATTACAGAGGTGTACATGTAAATTTTTATCAAATTTTTGGATAGAGATTTCTTGCACCCGAGCATCAGTGATCCTGCCATGTTTTTTTTTTTGTGAGCCACTAGTTTTGGTATGGAGACCTGTGCCAAAGTAAGTTTCATTGAATACATTGTGCTGGAAAATGAGAAATACCAGAAGGTTTGTACGCAGTAACAGTGGTTCGCAGCAGGTAGGTGGGACATATGGCCAGCCGCAATGATATGCGTCGCACATGCTCTTCATGTGTCAGGGCACCATTTACTCACTCAATGGTAACCTCATTGTTGGCAGGTCACAATGAAGTACCTCCGTGTGCACTGCACCTCCACTTTCTATTTACGGAGTACAAATTTCAGTTCACAAACCGAATCATGTAAATCCTGTCATGAAAAAAAACAATAATTTTCTTGGCCAGACAATGATTATCCCAAATTTAAACAAATTAAATTTGATAGAAATAAAATAAACAGCATGTTCACCGGTTCATGCCCAACATTCATATGATACAGCTAAATTCAAAAAATAAATTGAGGCACAACTTTGATCATGAACACAATTTTTTATTTACTTACCAATTTTAGCTCGTAGGCAAAAAAGAAAAGAAGACAATCTGCTTCATATAGGCAGGTAATGAAGCAACTGCTGACTTCATTAGCTGATTCAGAGGCTAATACTGAAGCAATTAACAATGCCCACTCACTAAGTAAAAATACTAGTATTAACTATGTCTACTTAATGTAAACAAAACGTAATTAGCCGTGATTTTGCACATCAAACACTATTGATCGAGCACGAGGCTACCAGGTAACCATGAGCTAGGAACAGCTAGTCTAGATTGGCCGAATGTAAGACAGTGTTGTGCACTGATGGGGCTGGGCGGTTGGCAGCACCGCAGCATGCTGCCGCTGCACTCACAGTGTCATTGCATTAAATGAACCCTCAAAAAATACTGAGCCATACCTTCAGATATACATCACACAAACATGACCACATGAAAATGACGTAGCTCCGTGTACAGTCAGAATGCAACCAGCTGGATGGACAGATAGGGAAAACGGACGTTGAGGAAACTCCACATGGTCGGGAGCACTGGTGCTCGTGTCTCAATAGCACTTTTCGCAAAAAAATTAACACTTAGAAATATGTTTTTATGGTAGAGGGTCATACGCACCTAAGAACCGAATTAAGTTTCTGATATAGGTATGCATTAATACATGAGATACTTTGGCTAGGAATGCGTACCATATCAGCAGGAACCCCCTTCATCGATGCATCGATGCGTTGCCGAATGTGCATATAAGCGTTCGTAACATCTACACCAATGGATTTAATATGTGTTGCCGTTGGTAGCGTTGCAAGGGTCTACAACACTACATATACATGCGTTGGTAACGGACATGAAGAAGCGTTGTAAGATAGCAACGTATATAGTTGAGCCTAACAACACTTTATATGCGTTGGTGGTCACCCGTCATAAATGAATATCTCGAACAATTAATGATAATTTATATATTTCCTATAACAATCAGTTTTTCAATGTTGAGAGTGCACACGAGACAATATAGAAAACAGAATGATCCAATACTTTAAATTAACTTTGTAGCTTTACAAAAAACATGACCACATGAAAATGACATAGCTCTGGTAGTAGCACTACTCTCAAACTATCTGGTAGGAGCACTAATCTCGAACTTGCTCTCAGAATCCCAGTCATACGTCATCCATATTTTTATTGGAATCTACACAACAACACAAACTGAAATACTTTGTACTAAATCCTCCTGCATGAACACTTCTCTGAGTTACTTACCTACTCTGAATAGTGATCCCAAAACAGCCTCAAGAAAGCAAGAACTCTTTCAGTTCTATACAATATCTCTTTATGGCAGCATATTCTTGCAATTCAACTTCAATCCTAATCCTATTAATCGTCCCAGCCTGGCGTACTTGTTGAGAAGAGCTTGCTCGGGAGTGCAATCTAACTTACACAAAGTAGCTTACTGCATACGTTCTTTTGACTAAACCTGTTGTCATTCATATATTAAAGATTAAATGCATACCACATATAGAGTAAAATATCTAGCGTAGTTTATGACTAGGCATCCGGAAATTCGTCTTGGCTCCCAGGAGCATTTGCTCCCGGATTTTTGGGGAGCAAATTTGTTTTTTCAAAACTTTTCAAAAAATTCCTAAAAAAATCATGCACGTACCTGACCATGGCACGCACCACCTTGTGAAATATCGCTGTGAAATGTCATCGTATGCGTCCTGGGCAAAAATAACAAATTTCCAGATCTGAGATTCAAATTTTTGCATCTCATTTCATGTCAGAAATTTGTCATTTTTTCCCGGAGCGCATACGATGACATTTTGTAGCGACATTTTACACGGTGGTGCGTACCATGGTCAGGTACATGCATGATTTTTTCCGGAACATTTTGATAAATTTTTGATTTGTTCTGATTTTTCAAAAAATTCGGGAGCAAATGCTCCCGGGAGCCAAATCACCACTCCCCTAGGCATCCAGCTATATTCACGCATAAATAAAACAAAAACATTATTTCTCCTCACATTTTGTATATAATTCAACATTTTTTAAAAATAAACAACATGAACTGATGCAAGAACACTACAGGAATCGTAGCAGACGCCGACGGCCGGCTGCCCTCGGCGTAGCCACGCCTGGCCCTCGGCGTAGGCTACACCCACGGCAGCCCTCGGCGTACCTATCGGCGTCCAGGTCCCTCGGCGTACGCAGCCACGCCGTCGGCGTACGGCTGGCCCTCGGCGTAGGCGCCATACGCCGACGGCCACATCTACCCCTCGGCATACGTGCCCTCGGCACAGCATCCTGTCGCGTCGTCGCCGTTAACGGAGGGCCGGAGACGCCGACGGCCTGGCCCTCGGCATAGGGAAGGGCTCCTGCGAGAGAAGAGGCGACGTGGTGCGACCTAGCGCGGCGACGTGGCGCGAGCTGGTGCAATCAGCTGGGCGTCTACGCCGAGGGCAACCCCCTCGGCATAGGGCAGCTCCTCCTGGCGACGAGCGGGCCACGTGGCGCGCGCTGGTGCGGCGGTCTACGCCGAGGGCAACCCCCTCGGCATAGACCTGACCATATGGTCTATGACAGGGTCTATGCCGACGACATTGCCCTCGGCGTAGGCCTGCCATATTTTTTTTCCTGTTTCAGCCAAAATCCTGTTCCAATTCAATTGCAATTCAATTCAGCAGGTCCAATTCATCCAAATTCATCCAAAATCGACCAAATTCGCCATAATTCACCAAAATAGCATATAATTCACATAGTAGCATACATGGTGCACATAGTAGCATACAAGAGGAGAGCGGAGAGTGCCATGTCATCCAAATACATAGTAGTAGGTAGCAAGCAAGAAGCCCGGTGCCGACTAGCGAAGGAAGGACCCGGGCGGGGTGTGTCCACCCTCATCGTTGGCGAAACGAGCAGCCCGGGGTTGAGCTCCGGTAGAAGCTGCAGAAGAACCACCTGGAGAAGGACCGGGAGTACGCCCAGGAGAAGTCGACGGAGAGGCACCGGGAGTAGTCCCAGGAGTAGTCGACGGAGAGGCACCAGCAGAACGCCCAGGAGACCGACCACCTTCATGAACTGGTGTGACCTCACGCCCACCCTGCGAGGCCTGGTTCCCGGGGCATCCCGTTCCCTACATGTTCCCTACATGTTAGCAACTTGCGATGCAAAGGGAAGTGGTAATTACGGGTTTGGCAAAGAACTTACCGGTGTGGATCCGTAGTAAGTCAGTGCAAAAGTTGCCCTCGATGGCATGATAGGCATGTCCCCCGCCATGGGAACGGGGTCCGGTGGCGGTGTACCAGTAGACAAAGCAGTCATCAGTGCCTGCAAGATAGGTTACAAGTCAGGCTTTGCAGAAATAAAGCATCAAACTGAGACTTGTCATCTACTTGCGAGAAGAAACACTACTAGGAAAAGGCCTAGCCGTAAGATTGACATCAGTGGCGCACCATGGTGGCCGTGCGCCACTACTACTTAGCAGTGGCGCACCAAAAAATGGTGGGCCACTGTTACAAATGTAGTAGTGGCGCACCTTGTTTGCGGTGCGCCATTGCTAAATACTGGCAGGAGGCCAGCTCCTACCCCAACCTAATAGTGACGCACGTCGGAGTGGTGCGCCACTGCTACTTCGCTTACCTATGGCGCACGACATCGTGGTGCGCCACTGCTAGGAGGTGGCCAGGGCACCTTTAGAGATGAGGTCCTTAGCAATGGCGCACTGCCGTGGTGCGCCACTAGTAGCTATGGCGCACCACCAACAGGGTGCGCCACTGCTAAGTTGGGCGAGGGCGCGTGGTGCGAGTACCGGGTGAGCGAGTGGCGCACCACATAGCAGTGCGCCATTGCTATCTCACCCTAGCAAGTGGCGCACGGCTAGGTGGTGCGCCACCGCTAACCCGGGACCATTTCCTGCTTTTAACCCCTCCACTCACATGTGCCACCCACTTTCCCCAAACACTCTCCCACCAAATCTGGATCCGGTCGTGTTGCCCCTCCTTCCCACCTCATTTTCACCTCTTCATTCACCAAAATTAAGTTGGTAAACTTAATTTTCTTCATAGGTAAGTAATGGTGAAGCTTTCTTAGCTCAATACCCTACTCAATCTCAACTTTTTACCTCATCCAACACTCTAGGTCTCGCCGTATCGGTAACTTTGTTGGTTTTATGCTTTGTGTGTGACCGGTTCCGATATGATCGTCTTGCACACACGTCACGTACACGTGTGTGTGCACATATGTTATGTGCGAAGCTCGATGATCATGTGTGTTGTGCGCATGCGCGAAAAGCGTCACGTGCATGTGTGTTGTATGCGAAGCCTCCGGATCCACATGTGCTGTATATGCGAAGCCTCCACACATGTGTTGCAAGTGTTTTTGTTTGCAGGGATTTGAAATGCGATGGAGTTGCCAATATTTGCCGAAACGTTGATTCATTTCCGTTTCGGCGAATGTTGGGCATACTACGCATATACATATGTCCTATTTTTAGGGAAGGTCATGCCAAAATTTTCTTTTGGTATGCTAAGATATCCATTTTCTCTATACCCGCAGGCAACCATGGTCCGCATGATGAGCGAAGGCGTTGTGGCTAGGTTTTTGAAAGCCGCGACAGCCGAGATGATTAGAAATAACCAAAAGGAGATAAGATGTCCGTGTCGAAGATGCAAGCTGACGAGCCTTATGGACCCTAAAGCCGATATGGTGCGGGACCACCTTCTCACGCGTGGTTTCATGGATGGCTATCGGTGGGAAGGCGACGAAGATGATTATGAATTTGTCCATGGGATTTCAACAACAAATAAGGATGGAGGTGATCAGGATGTAGAAGATCTCGGACATGATCAGGATGTAGAAGATCCCGGAGATGATCATGATCACAATGTAGGAGATCCTGGACCTGATGATGAGGAAGATCAAGATGGAGGTCATCATGACGATCATGAAGATGAAGACGATGGACCATCGTCGATGGATTGGGTGCAGGACCCTTATCTTCAAGAGCTGCTTCTCAAGAAGACGAGTAACACAAGAGCTGTCGCCTGAGAGAAAGCCAAGATGGATCAACTGGAGGTAGACGTGGTTACTCCATTGTATGAAGGATGCAGGCCGGAGGATACCCGCCTGAAAGTAACGCTCATGGCTCTGGAGATGAAGGTAAAGCACAGAATGACGGACACATCCTTCAACGACAACATGTTATTTCGGCGGGAACGTCTTCCCAAAGGTAACACGTGTCCGACTAGTATCGAGGAGGCCAAGAAAATCGTGTGTCCTCTGGATTTACCGCATGTGAAATACCATGTGTGCTTGAACGATTGCATCATTTATTGGAACGAGCACGCGGAGTGTACCATATGTCCGGTGTGCGGCGTCAGTCGGTACAAGAAGGGGAAGAAAGCTCCTCGGAAGGTGGTGTGGTACTTTCCGATCACTCCTCGTCTGCAGCGGTATTTCGCGGCCTAAGCAAGCAAAGCTAATGCGCTGGCACGTGATGTCTACGCCCCCTCCTTTTCCTGTAGACAGTGTTGGGCCTCCAAGAGCAGAGGTTTGTAGAACAGCAGCAAGTTTCTCTTAAGTGGATCACCCAAGGTTTATCGAACTCAGGGAGGAAGAGGTCAAAGATATCCCTCTCATGCAACCCTGCAACCACAAAGCAAGAAGTCTCTTGTGTCCCCAACACACCTAATAGGTGCACTAGTTCGGCGAAGAGATAGTGAAATACAGGTGGTATGAATAAGTAGCAACGGCACCAGAAAAGTGCTTTGCCCAGGACAGTAAACAAGCAGTAGTAACGCAGCAGTAGTAACACAAGAAAACAAGTAAACAAGCAGACGATAGCAGTATTTAGGAACAAGGCCTAGGGATTAGACTTTCACTAGTGGACACTCTCAACTTTGATCACATAACAGTAATAGATAAATGCATACTCTACACTCTTGTTGGATGATGAACACCATTGCGTAGGATTACACGAACCCTCAATGCCGGAGTTAACAAGCTCCACAATTCAATGTTCATATTTAAATAACCTTAGAGTGCATGAAAGATCAATTAGACTAAACCAAGTACTAACATAGTATGCACACTGTCACCTTCACACTATGTAGGAGGAATAGATCACATCAATACCATCATAGCAATAGTTAACTTCATAATCTACAAGAGATCATAATCATAGCCTACGCCAAGTACTAACACGGATGCACACACCGTCACCATTACACCGTGCAGGAGGAATAAAACTACTTTAATAACATCACTAGAGTAGCACATAGATGAATTGTGATACAAAACACATTGCAATCATAAAGAGATATAAATAAGCACTTCACTATGCCATTCATAACGGTGAATAAGTATTCTGTGAAATATAGCCTAAGAGACCCACACGGTGCACACACTCGTCACCTTTACACACGTGGGACAAGGAGTCTCCGGAGATCACATAAGTAAAACTCACTTGACTAGCATAATGACATCTAGATTACAAACATCATCATATGAATCTCAATCATGTAAGGCAGCTCATGAGATTATTGTATTGAAGTACATAGGAGAGAGATGAACCACATAGCTACCGGTACAGCCCCGAGCCTCGATGGAGAACTACTCCCTCCTCATGGGAGACAGCAGCGTTGATGGAGATGGCGGTGGTGTCGATGGAGGAGCCTTCCGGGGGCACTTCCCCATCCCGGCGGCGTGCCGGAACAGAGACTCCTGTCCCCCAGATCTTGGCTTCGCGATGGCGGCGGCTCTGGAAGGCTTTCTCTGGTTTCATCGAACATATCAGGGTTTTCGCGACGGAGGCTTTAAATAGGCGGAAGGGCAAGGTCGGTGGACTTCTGGAGGGCCCACACTATAGGGGGGCGCGGCCCCCCCTTGGCCGCGCCGGCCTAGGGTCTGGTGGCCCTGTGCCCCCTCTCTGGCGGTTCTCGTGTGTTCTGGATGCTTCCGGGCAAAATAGGAACCTGGGCGTTGATTTCGTCCGATTCCGAGAATATTTCTTTACTAGGATTTCTGAAACCAAAAACAGCAGAAAACAGGAACTGGCACTTCGGCATCTTGTTAATAGGTTAGTTCCAGAAAATGCATGAATATGACATAAAATGTGCATATAACATGTAGATATCATCAATAATGTGGCATGGAACATAAGAAATTATCGATACGTCGGAGACGTATCAGCATCCCCAAGCTTAGTTTCTGCTCGTCCCGAGCAGGTAAACGATAACAAAGATAATTTCTGGAGTGACATGCCATCATAACCTTGATCATACTATTTGTAAACATATGTAATGAATGCAGCGATCAAAACAATGTATATGACATGTGTAAACAAGTGAATCATATAGCAAAGACTTTTCATGAATAGTACTTCAAGACAAGCATCAATAAGTCTTGCATAAGAGTTAACTCATAAAGCAATAAATCAAAGTAAAGGTATTGAAGCAACACAATGGAAGATTAAGTTTCAGCGGTTTCTTTCAACTTGTAACATGTATATCTCATGGATATTGTCAACATAGAGTAATATAATAAGTGCAATATGCAAGTATGTAGGAATCAATGCACAGTTCACACAAGTGTTTGCTTCTTGAGGTGGAGAGAAATAGGTGAACTGACTCAACAATGAAAGTAAAAGAATGGTCCTCCATAGAGGAAAAGCATCGATTGCTATATTTGTGCTAGAGCTTTTATTTTGAAAACATGAAACAATTTTGTCAACGGTAGTAATAAAGCATATGTATCATGTAAATTATATCTTACAAGTTGCAAGCCTCATGCATAGTATACTAATAGTGCCCGCACCTTGTCCTAATTAGCTTGGACTACCGGATCATCGCAATGCACATGTTTTAACCAAGTGTCACAATGGGGTACCTCCATGCCGCCTGTACAAAGGTCTAAGGAGAAAGCTCTCATCGGATTTCTCGCTATTGATTATTCTCAACTTAGACATCCATACCGGGACAACATAGACAACAGATAATGGACTCCTCTTTTATGCATAAGCATGTAGCAACAATTAATTTTCTCATATGAGATTGAGGATATTTGTCCAAAACTGAAACTTCCACCATGGATCATGGCTTTAGTTAGCGGCCCAATGTTCTTCTCTAACAATATGCATGCTTAACCATAAGGTGGTAGATCTCTCTTACTTCGGACAAGACGAACATGCATAGCAACTCACATGAAATTCAACAAAGAGTAGTCGATGGCGTCCCCGATGAACATGGTTATCGCACAACAAGCAACTTAATAAGAGATAAAGTGCATAAGTACATATTCAATACCACAATAGTTTTTAAGCTATTTGTCCCATGAGCTATATATTGCAAAGGTGAATGATGGAATTTTAAAGGTAGCACTCAAGCAATTTACTTTGGAATGGCGGAGAAATACCATGTAGTAGGTAGGTATGGTGGACACAAATGGCATAGTGGTTGGCTCAAGGATTTTGGATGCATGAGAAGTATTCCCTCTCGATACAAGGTTTAGGCTAGCAAGGTTATTTTGAAACAAACACAAGGATGAACCGGTGCAGCAAAACTCACATAAAAGACATATTGAAAACATTATAAGACTCTACACCGTCTTCCTTGTTGTTCAAACTCAATACTAGAAATTATCTAGACCTTAGAGAGACCAAATATGCAAACCAAATTTTAGCATGCTCTATGTATTTCTTCATTAATGGGTGCAAAGTATATGATGCAAGAGCTTACACATGAGCACAACAATTGCCAAGTGTCACATTATCCAAGACATTTTAGCAATTACTACATGTATCATTTTCCAATTCCAACCATATAACAATTTAACGAAGAAGAAACTTCGTCATGAATACTATGAGTAGAGCCTAAGGACATACTTGTCCATATGCTACAGCGGAGCGTGTCTCTCTCCCATACAATGAATGCTAGGATCCATTTTATTCAAACAAAACAAAAACAAGAAACATACAGACGCTCCAAGTAAAGTACATAAGATGTGATGGAATAAAAATATAGTTTCAGGGGAGGAACCTGATAATGTTGTCGATGAAGAAGGGGATGCCCCAAGGCATCCCCAAGCTTAGACGCTTGAGTCTTCTTAGAATATGCAGGGGTGAACCACCGGGGCATCCCCAAGCTTAGAGCTTTCACTCTTCTTGATCATAGTATATCATCCTCCTCTCTCGACCCTTGAAAACTTCCTTCACACCAAACTTCTCATAAACTTCATTAGAGGGGTTAGTACATAATCAAAAACTCACATGTTCAGAGGTGACACAATCATTCTTAACACTTCTGGACATTGCTCAAAGCTACTGGAAGGTAATGGAACAAAGAAATCCACCCAACACAGCGAAAGAAGCAATGCGAAATAAAAGGTAGAATCTGTCAAAACAGAACGGTTCGTAAAAACAAATTTTTGATAAATACTTCCGTTGCTCAGATCAGAAAACTCAAAACTAATGAAAGTTGCGTACATATCTGAGGAACATGCAAGTAAATTGGCACATTTTTCTGAGTTACCTACAGAGAAAACAGCCCAGATTCATGACAGATAGAAATCTGTTTCTGCGCAGAAATCCAAATCTAGTATCAACCTTCGATTAGAGGCTTCACTTGGCACAACCAAACACAAAACTAAGATAAGGAGAGGTTGCTACAGTAGTAAACAACTTCCAAGACACAAAATAAAAACAAAGTACTGTAGCAAAATAACAGATGGGTTATCTCCCAAGAAGTTCTTTCTTTATAGCCATTAAGATGGGCTCAGCAGTTTTAATGATGCACTCGCAAGAAATAATATTTGAAGCAAAAGAGAGCATCAAAAGGCAAATTCAAAACACATTTAAGTCTAACATTCTTCCTATGCAAAGGAATCTTGTAAATAAACAAATTCAAGAAGCATAATGCAACAAGCATAGAAAAACTAGACAAGCTCAACTTCAAGATTTTAAGCATATAGAGAGGTGTTTTAGTAACATGAAAATTTCTACAACCATATTTTCCTCTCTCATAATAATCTCCAGTAGCATCATGAGCAAACTCAACAATATAACTATCAAATGAAACATTCTTATCATGAGTCTCATGCATAAAATTATTACTCTCCACATAAGCATAATCAATTTTATTAGTTGTAGTGGGTGCAAATTCAACAAAGTAGCTATCATTATTATTCTCATCATCAAATATAGGAGGCATATTGTATTCATAATCAAATTCATCCTCCATAACAGGTGGTAACAAAAGACTACTATCATTATAATCATCATAAATAGGAGGTAAAGAATCATCAAAGTAAATTTTCTCCTCAATGCTTGGGGGACTAAAAATATCATGCTCATCAAAGCCAGCTTCCCCAAGCTTAAAATTTTCCATAGCATTAGCAACAATAGTGTTCAAAGCATTCATATTAATAACATTCCCATTAGCATGCATATAAAGTTCCATGGGTTTTTTAATTCTCTCTTCAAACACATCATGTCCTAATTCAAGATAAAGTTCATAAAGATCTCTCATATTTTTGTTGTTTTCCATTATGCCTAACTAGTGTAAACAAGAAACAAAAAGATGCAATTGCAGGATCTAAAGGAAATAGCTTCGAGTACTTACAACGGCGCCGGAAAATAGCTTAGTAGCCGAGATCCGGAGTGTGAGTACCTTTTACCTTTCCTCCCCAGCAACGGCGCCAGAAAATAGCTTGATGCCTACGCCCCTCCTTTTCCTGTAGACAGTGTTGGGCCTCCAAGAGCGAGAGGTTTGTAGAACAGCAGCAAGTTTCCCTTAAGTGGATCACCCAAGGTTTATCGAACTCGGGGAGGAAGAGGTCAAAGATATCCCTCTCATGCAACCCCGCAACCACAAAGCAAGAAGTCTCTTGTGTCCCCAACACACCTAATAGGTGCACTAGTTCGGCGAAGAGATAGTGAAATACGAGTGGTATGAATAAGTAGCAACGGCACCGAGAAAAGTGCTTTGCCCGAGACGAGTAAACAAGCGGTAGTAACGCAGCAGTAGTAACACAAGTAAAACAAGAAACAAGCAGCGATAGCGATATTTAGGAACAAGGCCTAGGGATTAGACTTTCACTAGTGGACACTCTCAACTTTGATCACATAACAGAATAGATAAATGCATACTCTACACTCTTGTTGGATGATGAACACCATTGCGTAGGATTACACGAACCCTCAATGCCGGAGTTAACAAGCTCCACAATTCAATGTTCATATTTAAATAACCTTAGAGTGCATGAAAGATCAATTAGACTAAACCAAGTACTAACATAGTATGCACACTGTCACCTTCACACTATGTAGGAGGAATAGATCACATCAATACCATCATAGCAATAGTTAACTTCATAATCTACAAGAGATCATAATCATAGCCTACGCCAAGTACTAACACGGATGCACACACTCGTCACCATTACACCGTGCAGGAGGAATAAAACTACTTTAATAACATCACTAGAGTAGCACATAGATGAATTGTGATACAAAACACATTGCAATCATAAAGAGATATAAATAAGCACTTCACTATGCCATTCATAACAATGAATAAGTATTCTGTGAAATATAGCCTAAGAGACCCACACGGTGCACACACTCGTCACCTTTACACACGTGGGACAAGGAGTCTCCGGAGATCACATAAGTAAAACTCACTTGACTAGCATAATGACATCTAGATTACAAACATCATCATATGAATCTTAATCATGTAAGGCAGCTCATGAGATTATTGTATTGAAGTACATAGGAGAGAGATGAACCACATAGCTACCGGTACAGCCCCGAGCCTCGATGGAGAACTACTCCCTCCTCATGGGAGACAGCAGCGTTGATGGAGATGGCGGTGGTGTCGATCGAGGAGCCTTCCGGGGGCACTTCCCCATCCCGGCGGCGTGCCGGAACAGAGACTCCTGTCCCCCAGATATTGGCTTCGCGATGGCGACAGCTCTGGAAGGCTTTCTCTGGTTTCGTCGAACATATCAGGGTTTTCGCGACGGAGGCTTTAAATAGGCGGAAGGGCAAGGTCGGTGGACTTCTGGAGGGCCCACACTATAGGGGGGCGCGGCCCCCCCTTGGCCGCGCCGGCCTAGGGTCTGGTGGCCCTGTGCCCCCTCTCTGGCGGTTCTCGTGTGTTCCGGATGCTTCCGGGCAAAATAGGAACCCGGGCGTTGATTTCGTCCGATTCCGAGAATATTTCTTTACTAGGATTTCGAAACCAAAAACAGCAGAAAACAACGAATCGGCACTTCGGCATCTTGTTAATAGGTTAGTTCCGTAAAATGCACGAATATGACATAAAATGTGCATATAACATGTAGATATCATCAATAATGTGGCATGGAACATAAGAAATTATCGATACGTCGGAGACGTATCGGCACGCGGAGATGAGGAAGGGAGAAGATGACGCGGATGATCCGAAGAAAAAGAAAAAGGACAGGATGTTGAGACACCCTTCGGATGCTAGCCGGTGGAATGCGTTGAACCTCGAGTACCCGGAATTTGGGGACGATCCTAGGAACATAAGGCTGGGCGCGAGCACCGATGGAGTCAATCCGTTTGGCAGCCGGAGCAGCACGCATAGCACCCGGCCCGTGTTTGTGTGGATGTACAACCTCCCCCCGGTTGTGCATGAAGAGGAAGTACATTCAAATGAGTATGCTAATTGAAGGGCCGAAACAACCAGGGAACGACATCAATCTGTATATGGGGCTTCTGAAAGAGGAGCTAGCCACGCTATGGGACGCGCCTGCCAACACGTGGGACGCCGCCGCAGAAGAATATTTCCCTATGAGAGCCACGTTGCTCACGACGGTGCACGACTTTCTCGGTTACGGATATGTCTCGGGGCAGGTGGTCCACGGATTCAATGCATGCGTCAGGTGCATGGACGACACAACGTACCGCCAGATAGATAGAGATCCTGGTTCCTCGAAAACGGTGTTCATGGGACATCGAAGGTGGCTTCGCGAGGACGACCCATGGAGGAAACGCAAGGATCTATTCGATGGTCAAGACGAACCACGAAGACGGCCACGTATGAGAAGCGGCGAGCAAATAGACGAGCTATTGAAAAATTGGAAAGAGTGCCCACCGCCGGGAAAGAAGCGAAAGGCGCCGGAGCCGCTGCTTAAGGTATGGAAGACGATGTCTGTTTTCTGGGACTTGCCGTACTGGAAGATCCTCCGTGTGCCTCACAGCCTTGATGTCATGCACATCATGAAGAACGTGTGCGAGAGGTCTGCTTGGTACCCTCCTCAACATGCCAGAGAAGACCAAAGATGGGCCGAAAGCAAGGTACGACTTGCAATCAATTGGGATCAGGGAGGAGCTTCACGCGGGACGCCCTAATGATGATGATGATGATGATGATGATGATGACGATGATGATGATGAGGCGGAGGACACGCAAAGTCGTCGCAAGGGCAAAAAGGCCAAAAAGATCGAATATTACTGCCCCCCGTGCTTCACTCTAAGTCAGAAGGAGATCGAGCAGTTTTTCGACTGTCTCCTAGGAGTAAAACTTCCTTACGGATACGCGGGGAAGATAAGCAGGTACCTAGACAAAGCGAATCAGAGGTTCAGCGGGATGAAGTCTCACGACTGTCACGTGCTGATGACGCGGATACTTCCGGTTGCAATCCGTGGGATCATGGACGCGCACGTCCGTGAAACGCTTTTTGGCCTATGCAACTTTTTCGACGTCATCTCTCGGAAGTCTGTTGGCGTGAGGCAACTTAGAAGGCTACAGGAAGAGATCGTGGTGATACTGTGCAAGCTTGAGATGTACTTCCCGCCGCATTCTTCGACGTTATGGTGCATCTGCTGGTACATATCGTGGAGGATATCATCCAACTGGGGCCGACGTTCCTGCACAGCATGATGCCGTTCGAAAGGATGAATGGTGTCATCAAAGGGTACGTTCGCAACGGGGCACGTCCGGACGGAAGCATAGCCAAGTGCTTTCGACCGAAGAGTGCATCCCCTTACGCACGAGTTATCTAGAAATCGAGAATCCCGTCGGTCCGCCCGTAAACAGGCACCTCGGGAAGCTCGCTGGATGGGGTCACCGCGAGGGTAGCCGCGAAATGCATGTCGACTTCAAGGGTCGAATCGTCGACTTTGAAAGAGCAAACCTAGTCGCGCTACAACACATAGACGTGGTCGATCCTTGGGCGGTAGAGCACAAAACCTTCATCGCCACGACATACAATGATCAGGGCCAACAGAGGACGGACAGAGATATAATAAAAGAGCACAACTCAACCTTCACGCGGTGGTTCAAGGACAAGATGCTGACGTACCCTATAGACGAGGATTCTTCTGCGGAAGAAAAACTCATCTTCGCCTTGTCACAGGGCGCCGAACACAACCTGATGACATTTCAGGCGTACGATATCAACGGCTACACATTCTACACCGAGGAAAAGGACATGAAGAGTGATTATCAGAACTCCGGGGTAACGATGGAGTCCTACACCGGTGACATCAAGCAGAGATACTACGGAAAGATCGAGGAGATCTGGGAGTTGAGCTACGCCGGAGAGAATGTGCCGATGTTCCGTGTCAGGTGGGCCAAGAACGTCGTAAAAGAAGACCGACATTTCACCACCATGGTTATACCCGAAGCCAAATCCAAGACAGCGGGCGCAAAGGTCACCGCGAAATATGAGCCATGGGTACTAGCTTCCCAAGTGGACCAATGCTTCTTCATTACCGACCCGCAAAAGCCCAGCCGTGTTGTCGTGAGGAGAGGCAAAAGGAGAATCATCGGAATGGATGGAGCCGTTAACGAGCTAGACTTTGACCAGTACGGTGATCCGAAGATGGAAGATGACGACGACGATGATGAAGAACCATACACAACAAGAAGAAGCAGGACCACCCTACCTAAAGGCCGTCCATTCAAGAGAAGAAGTCTAGGAGTTCCGGGGCTAAATTATTCAACCGCGAGAAAGAAGGGCAAGAAGATTGTGAAAAGATAATTATGTATCATTTTCTTGTATGAATAATGGATGTCATATTGTTAATCTACACATTGTACCGATCAAAATAGACATATTATTTATATTTTTGGATATTTTCTAGATTCTATAGTATTTTAAATATTCTACATAATTATAATTATTTATGCCTTTTATGTTGGTGTATTATGCTATTTATTATAGTATTAAATCAATTTAAAAAAAGGGAAAAAAATTGGGGCCGCCAGGGTTCGAACCTGGCCGGCCAGGGTTAACCAAACAGGGGACAGATAGCTAGCCACTGCGGTACGGTGCGGATCTTGTCAACAGTACGAGCCAAATTCTTTTTGACCCTATCCTAAAGTCGTAGTGGCGCACCCGTAGTGGTGCGCCATTGCTAAGCGTCACTGTGGCGCACCCCTAGTAGTGCGCCATTGCTTAGGGGGGGTCGGGGACTTAGCCGAATCCCGACCATCTCTTCTTCTCCCCATCCCCATTCCCCATTTCCCAATCGATCCTCTCCGACGACGGCGGCCTCCTCTCCGACGCCACCTCCCCGGCGACACGAGCGACGCCCTCACCACCCCGGTGACGCCCTCCTCTCCTCGCCACCCTGGCCCAACCAGATCCGACCCCTCCCCTGAACTGAACTCCCGACCGCAGTCATCGGGCGACGGAGAGGCTCCCCTCCCGGCGGCGACAGGTACCTCCTCCCTCTTCCCTGCGTCTCCCTCCGCCCGCCGTCTTCTTTTTCGGGGCCTCCCTCTTTCCCGTCCTCCCCTTCCCTCCTTCACCCCTTCCCCCTGGCCGCCCCTCCCTGCCATGACCCAACCCTAACCCTAGAACTGCGGCTCGGGAGATGGTTTAACGGCGGCGGGAGGTGGTTCAACAGCGGCGGAAGGTGGGCGAACGACGGGACTAGGGGAGCCCGGTGCCCTCTCCCATGGACGTCGCAAAAATTCTGCCTGCCGCAAGACCGTCACCGCCATGGACGTCGTCTACGCCCTCAAGCGCCAGGGACGCACCCTCTACGGCTTCGGAGGCTGAGCTCGGGAGTCCTCTTTAGCTGGGTTGGCCTGCGCCTAGAGCTGCTAGCCTTTCGATTTGGTTGCGTGATTGTAGTCTGTAGCGGAAATTATTGCATATGGATCGATGGATGGATGAATGAATGAATTTGGTGTTGCTGGATAATTGATTCCGTGTCAACTGTGCTTGTGTAGAAATATCTGTTCCTCAACTTTGCTTGTTTTCATCCTTCAGATACATTATTACTTTGTGGATTGTTGTCTGGAATATGAAGTTACTTTGTCACAACCTGTAAATCTGAATCACCAATTTACAGCTAGCGTGGATTGCAAATGACAATAATTTTTACAATCATCTGCCTCATCATTGTTATTCCACTGGCTGTCATTCTTTCTAACTGAACATGTCCTGAAATCGTAATTTATTCTTTTGTTTCACTGTTGTAATTGCATCTTACAAACTAATAACTCGTGAAAAAATATTTTAAGTGCTTGCTGAACATTGCTTGCTGAACATTGGCATACTGAACATTGTGTGAAAAAAGGGAAAATTGGCATACTGAACATTGCTTGATGCTATCTGATTCTGGCCATAGTCTGTAGTGTCATTTTCCTATGTAAAGTTTCCATTTATTTGATTCCTTTTTAATGCTGATTTTAATGCTGCTAGGTGTGTATGTTGCTGCTACTTCCGGAACTTGAGCACCTGACCTGATCTTCCTCGACCCGGAGCAACGCCACCGTCCCTCTTCTTCCCCTGAGCGACGCCGCCGTCCCTCTTCTTCCTCTCCTCCGGCGACGCCTTGCGCTACCACCCCTCCCCTTCTTCCTCTCCGCCGGCGACGCCCTGCGCCCTGCACCAGATCCCACCGCGCAGGTACGTCCCCCTCGATTCACCTCCCCGCCGGCGATCGCCTCCCCCCTCGATTCTCATCTACTATTTAAGTTAAACAACTTACATGTGCTATTATTTTTCATATCTCTATTTCCCTAAAGGTGAAAAAAAGAAAGCTTCTCTGTTTGAACTCCACAGTACCATGAACATTTTGTTTGTTTCCCTTGGATCTCTCTTTCTGCCGTAAGCAGTTAGTTTTTTTAGCTTACTGGATGAAAGCTTGATGTTCTTGCTGCATATGTGTTTGCTAGCTTGCTACTGCTAGTTGCTATGTGCTTGCTACTTGCTAGTTGCTAGGTTGTTAGTTGCTAGGTATCAATACTGTTAGCTTCCTCTTCGCCCCAATTCACCGACGCCTCTCTCCGTCGGGGCCTCTCTCCGCTCGCTATTGCGCATCCTTCCTAGGTAGCCGCCGTGCTCCTCCCCTCCCCCTCCTCTGCTGCTGCTCGGTGCTCCCCCTCGAGCCGGTGCTACTCCTGCTGCTGCTTGCTGCTTGGTGGTGCTGCTTGGTGGTGCTGCTGCTTGATGCTGGCTTGTTAGGTGCTTGCTTCGTTGTTAGGTCTGTTAGGTGTCTGTTAGGTGCTGAACTGAAATTCATATTAGAGTCGTTAGTTGATCTGTCTACGAAAAAATATGTTCCTTGTTAGCATGGTGAGGTGCTGCTAGGTGAGGTGCTTGCTAGGTGCATTGGCTTAATTTGAAGGGAAAACATATAGATAAATGGCTATGTGCACCGACCAGTGAGCATTTCCTTCATAAAAAAAATAAAGAGCTACCCTTTTAGAGTGAAATAGGCCAAATCTAAACTAACTTGTTAGCAGTTTCATTTAGTTTAGGTGGCAGTAGCAAATTTAGGTTTAGGAAATTTAGGTTTAGGTGGCAGTAGCAAATTTAGGTTTAGGAAATTTAGGTTTAGGTGGTAGTAGCTTAGGTTCATCCACTGCTGCTGCTACCTAGTTGCTCCTCAGTAGCTTAGGTTCATCCACTGTGCTATGTGCTTGCTTGTTGCTGCTCCTATGTGCTTGCTTGTTGCTGCTGCTATTTTGGGAAGTCTATGGTTTTCCCTTACAACATACTACTGCTGATTTAACTGCAAAATAATTAGTAATGAAGAAGAAGCATGGCACTATATTGACAGTAGGTTTAGTGGTTTGAAAATTTGGCTGATCAAAGAACTTCATGGTAAATATGTAGTAGGTTTAGCAGCTGAAAAATTTGAATGCACCAACCAATTTACCCAAAAATTCAAGATGAGGAGAAAGATGGTCAATATATTTCTCTGTTTAAGGTATTTTACATTGATATATCAAGCAGTATTGAGTGAATATATGACTCTATTGTGTAATAAATAACATTACATTACGAAAATCCTGAATAGCTAATGATTATTGAACTTGTATTCCACTATAAGAAAATATGAGGAAAAGGTGAAACCATACTTGAATGTGGGTTTGTTCATATCTAGTATTTTTTGCTTGCTGCTGCTGCTAGGTTGCTAGGTTGATTACTGCTGCTGCTAGGTTCTTGAAGTTCACATTTTATACTGGTTTGTTACTATTTTTCCATTCAAATGCATATAATTTGGGATCAGAGTGAAGGGTTGATGCTCACAGTGTTCATTTTGATGTTTACAGCACTAGTTGTTGCACGCCGCCGCCGCCCTGACCTCCACGCGCACCTTGGAGCAGCAGCTGGAGAAGCACGCCGCGCCGCCCTCGACCGCTGACGCCGCCGTAGAGGACCGCCGCCGCACTTGTAGATAGGTAGCTGCCATATTGTCATTCTTTCACAGCCCTGGAACTTACCATATTGTCATTCTTTCACAGCCCTGGAACTTCAGCACCTGACCGTCGCTGCCATATCTTCCTCGACCCGGAGCAACACCTCGCCTCTCAGTGACTCCACGCGACTCACGGTGAGCATGCTGCTAGATGCTAGCTGCTGCTTGTTGTTGATGCATGCTTGCTAGCTAGTTGCTGCTCGCTAGCCGTTGATGCATGCTTGCTAGCTGCTGCTCTGCTACTAGCTGCTGCTAGCTTGCTTCTGCTTGCTCGTTGATGCATGCTTTGCTAGCTGTCTGCTGCTACTAGCTGCTACTAGCTGCTCGTTGTTGCTGCTGCTCGTCTGCTAGCTGCTTGCTGCTTGCTGTTGATGCTGCTTGGTGTATATGGTGTCATATTCTTGTGCATGTGCCATGGTGCTCAGCTGGTGTATATGAGGAACAATTGTACATGTGCCATGGTGCTCAGCTGGTGTATATGGTGACATATTCTTGTGCAGGGATCGACAGAGTTGCCCATTATCGCCGAAATCTTGATTCATTTCTGTTTCGGCGAAAATGGGGCACTCATATGTACATAAATTAGCATAGGTCATGCCCAATTTTGTTAGTGGAATGGATTGTAATATGGTTCAAAAATGTAAACATGTAGGATGGCCGGTCCCGGTGGCCGGCGAGGCGTTCGAGGCCGCGGTCCTGGGCGCCCCCGGGGCCGGGGAAGGGGCCGCCGCGGTGGAGCAGCAAGGGCCCCACGGTCACCGTCACCTGCATCCTCCTTGTCTTCGCATGAGGAACGCTGCTTTGAGTTCCTCCTCCGCATCGACGACGACCCACTCGGCATCAAGAGGCTACCGGACAAGTTCGCCGAGTTCGTCGACGGCGTCGAGCCGGCGCACTTGCAGCTACAGGAGGCTAGCTGCAACTTCTGCCGCTGGTCCGTGGAGGTCCTGTTCGACGGGCAGGGCAAGATGTACCTGCACACGGGGTGGGACAAGTTCGCCCGTGACCTCCACCTCGAGCCCGGCTGCCAGCTCACCTTCCCGTACGAGGGGGACGGCGAGATGATCGTCAAGGTGTTCGACGACACCGCCTGCCGTGTGCACTACCCCCACACCGGCGAATCCGGCTCGGACACCGATAGTTAGAACTTAGAGTGTTGTCAACTCTATCTTCGTTGCTTCGTGTTGTTTGAATTCTATCTTAAATTGTATGATGCTACGATGTTAGGTATGATGATGTTATGTCCATGATGTGTGTACGAATTGGCTGTTTTCCATGATGTGTGTACGAAATGTTTGGTCAACAGAGGACCCCGGGGTGACGCAAGTGAGCCTGGTGCGATGGCACAAGTATCAATCTCTTGTGCATCCTACCTGGCCTCACTTACGCCATCCCGGGATGTTCATATTTGTTTGGACCAACAATGTATGAGGCCAACGTCATTCCATTTGCTTTGGTTTTTCAGAATGCCGATGATTAGAATGTTTGGTCACCTATACACTTGGAGGAGGGGCCAGTGAACCTGGTGCGATGACACAAATATCAATCTCTTGTGCATCCTACTTGGTTTCGCTTACCCCTTCTCTAAATGTTAATATTTGTTCCGACCAACAAAATATGAGGCATTCCATTTAGTTCATACTAGCTACTTGTCTCTTATTTGAGTTTGCACTTCTTAATTGCATTGGCCGATGATTAAATTTTGTGGTCACTACACTCCGGGGTGACGCTAGTGAGCCTGGTGTGATGGCACAAATATCAATCTCTTGTGCATCCTACCTGGCCTCACTAACGCCATCCCGGGATGTTCATATTTGTTTCGACCAACAATGTATGAGGCATTCCATTTAGTTCATACTAGTTACTTGTCTCTCATTTGAGTTTGCACTTCTTAATTGAATTGGCCGATGATTAAATTTTGTGGTCACTACACTCCGGGGTGACGCTAGTGAGCCTGGTGTGATGGCACAAATATCAATCTCTTGTGCATCCTACCTGGCCTCACTAACGCCATCCCGGGATGTTCATATTTGTTTCGCCAACAATGTATGAGGCATTCCATTTAGTTCATACTACTTGGATCGTTTTTGAGTTTGCTCTTATTCGTTGCAAACATCTATGAGCGTGCACTAATGTTTCTTTGGCTTGTTCATATATGTGCAGATATGACGTGGTATGTCGTGTACAAGGGCAAGGTTCCCGGAGTCTACAACGACTGGGAGGAGTGTCGGAGACAGGTTCACCGTTTTAGCGGTAACATCTACAAAGGGTACACCACTAGAGCGGAGGCCGAAGACAGATACGCATGCTATCTGGTGGGAGAGAGGACGGAGCGGAGGAGGAACCGGATGAAGACCACTTTCATCGGGACGGTGCTAGTAGTGACTCTAGCTCTCTTCTATGTGATGCTAGTTTAGATGATCGACCTTGTGTAACCACTAGCTCATTTGTGACTTGTAACACCGTAACTTGCATTGTAACCTCTTCTCTAATGCGAATGCTTGTGAATCATGTGTGGCTAATGTGGAGAACTATGTATGGATAAGCTGTGCTGTTGTTTATATACTATTGTATTGTCATATACAACCTATATAAATACCTGCCAAGATACAAAAAAAAAAATCAAAATCTTAGCAGTGGCGCACTAGTGGACCATCTGTGGCGCACTACCACTAAGTAGCAGTGGCGCACTGCTCTGGATCCAGTGGCGCACTGCCCTGTGATCCTCTCCGAGACTAGCAGTGGCACACCAGGATAAGTAGCAGCGGCGCACGTCCTGGAGAGGGCAGTGGCGCACGTATTCACGCAGCAGTGGTGCACCTCCTCGCTGGACCAGTGGCGCACGCCAGACCGTAGCAGTGGCGCACCTCCTCTACACAGTGGTGGCGCACTGCCTCTGACCAACAGTGGCGCACCACTTTGGAGTAGTAGTGGCGCACTGGTGGACATGTCAATGGCGCACCAGTCAGTGCGCCACAGGTATCCAGGATAGTAGTCGCGCACCCCTAGTGCGCCACTACTATGAGTTAGCAGTGGCGTGATAACAGTGGCGCACCACTAGTGCGCCACTGATGGGTAAAAGTGGTGCGCCACTGATTGCCCTTTTTCTAGTAGTGAAAGATTCAAACTTACTCCTATATGCGCCATGTAGGCCGTATTCTGCCTATTCCACTGCGCATCGGCCTGCTGATACGCTTGATTACAGGCTTCGAAGGCCGCCTCGAACTCAGGCTACAATTTCAGAAACAATGAATCTCGTCAACACTTAGCCATGTAGGAAGGAAAACCGGAAGGAGGATGAAAATGAGGAAAACTTACATCGTAGGCGGGTGGACGAGCAGGCCGGGGACGAGGCTTGGGGCTGTCAGCGGTGAGGGTCTGCTTGAGACGCCTGTAGCTCGTGGCGTGGGTAGGCTTGACCACCTTATTCAGAAAGGGGAAACGGCCATGCGGATGCCCGTGCCCCGACAGGACCAATGACTCCTTGTCGGTCGGGATGCGCAAGGGGTCATCCACCTCCGGGTGACGAGACCTCACCATGTCGCAGTAGTAATCCTTGGCGGCCTTGGCATTGCCGTAGTACTATGGCTGAGGCAATGAGGGATTGGGCTTCTGCTTCGTCCGCATCATGTCATATATCTCGGCATCATGAAGCACCACCCCAGGTGGTGCCTCGGCCACCTGCATCGCGAAAAGGAAAGTTATGCGTATCACAAATGAGACATGACGGGAAATGAAAGAAGGTCGTTCCATGTATATACATACCTTTTTCCCCTTGAAGCGGGTGTAGTCGCGGTTTCCCGCTGTGTGTGCCACCGGTAGATAATCAAATGAAAACTTAGCAACAATGTAGAATCTCATTGACATTTTACTCACCGACATGTACTCATCAATGGTCATTGCCCATTCCTCCGTAGGCTGGTTACCGACATAGTACTCCTTCTTGACCATCTTACCCTTGTTAGCCCAGAAGGCACTAGCGCAGGTGACCTTTTGGTTGTACCACTGCTGCGGTGTCAACCTCTCGCAAGCACCACGCAAAGTGAGACGCGCCTTCGCCTCAAGCTCCGGGTCCACACGATAAATCAGTTGTGAAAGTCATGAGTTAGCACATTAGGGTCATCAACTATGAACGGTGCTCGAGAATACTTGAACTTCTTGAAATGAATCCTTTGGTTTGCCATGTGATGTACTCAAATACACCAATATACTGTATTATTGAATGGAAATGACATTATATCATCCCTTCTGATTCCTAATGTGTTTTCCCAATTCTTACGTTTTCAGATTTGTGCAAACCAAACATGCCCTTCTTAACAATAATTTCGTTTTCAAGCAGGTCCTCCGCTGATCGTAGAGTCACCATCCATCGTGTTTGAATGGCGGTCTGCACTTGATGATGCTCTTGGCCATGATCATGAGGTCGATTATGGTGTGTGGTGGTTAGCAAGATCTATAGATGGTTCTAGACTTCTTCTCATCCATACACTGGGCATTGCTGATGAAAGGGAATATTCATGTAAAGTTTGCCATACTGCTTCTGATCGTCATGTTCATCATGGTCGCACTGTTGGCAACTATGCTTCTGGGTTTGGTTGCTTGGTGTTCACGAAGGACACTAGTAAGTTAAATGAAGGTATTCCATGGGAAAAGATTGATGACCATGTAGAATATTCTCTTTTTCTTGGAGTGAACTATCCGATTATGCTGCCATTAGGCGGTGCAGATGTTGTCCCGGGATGTCTAACGAGAAGAAATTGTGTGTACACCTTGCCGAATGAAGCATGGCTTCGCAATTCGCAGCTGCCTGAAATATGCCGATTCAGTCTGAATCGTGAAGATTGCGCCGTTGGTTTCCAAACCAACACCTTGGAGAAAACATGCAAAACAAAAAAAGATAGGTACCTGGTAAAGACACCGCTTTGGTTCATCCCAAACTTCGCCAACGCCCCGGATTGGAACAAGTGTGATGTTTAATTATGAAACAGGTCCTGCAGCCATTGTAGCTACCGATAGTATGTAATTTCATAGCTAATGAACGAGGCAATTGTGGTCTACTAATTACATCTGTTTTGTAAAGAGGTGGTCTATAAGTATACCCCTCTCTTCATTGATGCATTTGTGGTCTACATGATGGTACTCTTAAATATATGGGTGTGGCTCCTCAACACATAATGTGGGGGTATTATTGTGTTAAAGTTGAAGGCTTGATCAACTATAGGTTCACTTCTCTAGTTACACTACTAGGTACTCCGGTTGGCTATGTTGTGATGAACACATTGTGTTCTGTTGTTTGGTGAAGACAAAAGTAGAACTATGGTATGCTTATGTTTAAGACCAAGCGAGGGTTTAGCTTGAGATGTTAAAATTCAGATTTGAACTATTTTTTGATATGGAAATTTGAAATATATATGGTACTGCATATGATTATGTATAGCAACAAGCGACGAAAGGGCTGATGCTCCTATTTCTTGTCGGCGGGAGGGCTATGTGTGCGGCGACTTGAGCCAAGTTAGAAGGCCATAGCTATGTCGATAGGTCCTTGAAGTTGGAGGGGCTAGGATTTCGGATGAGCAGAGTGGGGGAAGTTGTTGCTCATGAAACAAAAGTCCTTAAAATAATAATATTGGTATATACAAGGTATATACTTGTACTATTTTAGTACTATAATAAGTATACCGGGTTCATCAAAAAGAAAATTATCTCGGGTCACAACAACGTGGGGTCAAGGTGAGGAAAAGTTGGTCAATACCTCGGAATATGTTACCACTATATCCCCGCCCCAAGTTCTAATAAGCAAGCGCGGTTATTTCTTTTACTCCGTAAAAGGGAAATAGTGGTTCCTCTCCCCCGGAAACATATGCCCCGCATCTCCACCTCCTAGTATCGTAGTACTACTGCATCTTCTCCAAAAAACCCTCTTCTGTCTCTTTCTCCCATTCACCCCTCACTCCCTTTCATTAGATTACCGACTCCAATGAAGCAGAAGCGTAAGGTTGAAGAGATTCCTGATTGCTACCACCAGTCCATGGGGTGGGGCAACCTCCACTACCCACTGGTGGAGAACATAGCCGAGCGGGCGGATATCCTCAACACTGGTCGCCTCGCTCGAGGCATGATCGGCATGCGGCATGCCATCCGCGGAGCGCATAAGGTTCCGTTCGGTGTACCGAGCCTGCTCCACTGCGACCCCGAGACATGGCCAGACGACCGCGACAATACTGTAAGAGTATTTATTTATTTACTCATCTCGTTTCAGCTTGTGTTTTTTCAATCAATTTTTCTTACTGCCAAACATCATGCATATATTTAGACTCAACATCATCACCTAATTTGGGAGTACTGTAAGGTTTGCTGCCTTCACTATGCACATGTACTCTTCGGAATTGCTTTATTTATCCATTGCATCTGTGCATCAGTTCTGCACAATCCGCTCATCATTCTATCGAATACCTTGCATGCATAGAAAATTTTGAAAAAAATCCTATTTGAAGGGCATTCACGCGTTGCTGATGCCATTAGACAAGCCGACAGTTCTAGCATTTATCCATACCAAGGAGGAACTGGATGGACATGGACCCATGCACTGGGTGGGTTGTAACGGCGACTGGGTGGCATTTGTCCAGCAGGACGGGCACTTGACGATCCGCAACATATACATATCAGATACTATTATACCTCTTCCATCTCTGCAAGATGCAGGAATTTCTTTGGGCCCTACTCGTGAATGGTGGCATGCCAGCCCACCATTCCTCTTCAAATACAAAATAGATAAAAGTTTGGAACTGCACAAAGTACGGATCGTCAAGAGGCTGTACAAAGATGATCTAGCGGGGCCATGGCATTACGAGGTAATCGTTGTATTTGACTACTTGATCGCTATCCTACAAGCGCCCCTAGAAAAGAAGTGGAATATCCTAGGAAACCCCAAATTCTTTGAAGGAACCAGCTATGTCGATGCCATGGGCATTCCTGGATATGGTACAAGTTCACACCTGCATCGTGTATACGCAGTTACATATCCGTATGGAGATGTTCTGGTTTGGGAACCATATACCTAGGGTGAGTCTTTGTTTTATGTCTTAACTAGTAAATGGCATGCTGCACATGTTGGACCAATTACGATTCGCAATACTGATGTAAGTTGCGTTCTAAATGTTGTTCAAACTTTCAATACAACTAATAATTTGGTTATACCATCAAAATAAGTGTGAGCATACAGTTTATAAATATGAACAAAAAATTGGAACCTTTCTTAATCACTATCAAGTGGGACGTGTGATATCGGTGTGAGACTGCTCTGATTTTTGTTCATAATGGAAACATGACGGTTCTAGAAACACGTGGACATTGGTGTGGTATTTTTTTCACGCAAATACCTCTAATCCCAACCATTAGATTTTGGACACCAACAGTTGGAATTGCTGCTACATGTCTTGTTCAAAACTGGTGCCTTATAGTAGTAGAAGATAGAAGATAGAAGAGAAGAGATAATTTACAGTGTAGTTCCTACTTGCTGCATTATGGTTGATCTTTGTGCATTGCAGGGACACATGCAGTCCCGCGTCTCATTGACGCCCCTGTCATTGAAGATGAAGAAGCAGAAGCGGCTGCAATTTTGGCTCAAATCGAGGGAGATGTTGTCATGGAAGATGATGAAGCAAATGTGGCTCAAGGCGATGGAGGTGCCGATGAAGATAATGATGCTGATGTAGAAGAATTAGAAGAAGAAGAATTAGAAGAAGAAGAATTAGAAGAAGACGAATTAGATGATGAAGAATTAGATGATGATGGTGATAATCATAATGATGAAGATGAAGATGTATTTCTTGGATTTTATGACCAGCGCACTTGGTTCCTGGCACTAATGAGAGCAGAGTCCATTACTGGTGAATCTGATCTCGCGTGGATTCAGGTTAAGGGTTATCGGCCTATCCTCGGTCCTCTAATATTACATATGGGTAACAAGTTGAGGTCTTATCCTTTGGTACGGTGCTATGTTTTCTTGAGATCTGCCCATACCTTGGACACCGTAGAAGAGGCAAGGTGGGAAAGATTGAACAATTTGAAGGGGCATTCTTTATTTCTTGGACTCAATCACCCAATTTTCATGCTACCCCCGCCAATCGACGCAGAGGCTGCAGAACCAGATTTCCAATTGTTCAAACTTGACTGTGTCTTTGCTACCCACAATCGCGCCCGTGATACATGGATACGTCCAATGCCAAATTGGTGCAGAATGCACGTCAATGGAGGTTCTGCCATAGGCTCAAGATTGCAGTACAAAAAGAGAAGATTGAACATAGAGCTGAAGCACCCATGTAGTTCGTCCCAACACTTCCACCTGTTTTTCCTTGAGAAATAAGAGACGGATGGTGACCTTATTTTATAGAGAAAACATAGTGTTCGTGAACTTAACCTCATGAACATTCGCTGTTCGGTTTTTGGTGAAATCAAAATTTTGCAGAGATGGAGATCTTTGTTTGAATCCCGTGCTGAACATATTTTTCACAAATTAGCTACCCGTATTGTGATGAATACATGCTGGTCTGTTGTTTGGTGGGGTAGCAGACATGAAGATCTTTGTCCTGAATACCACAATGGACATCTTTTTTTCTTCAAAAATTATCTAAGCTCGCGCTATTAGGCGCAAATGCCTAAGAGATTTGGTGCTCTTGGGCACCAGTGCTCCTGCTATTTTAGAAAAAATAAAAAATATATTTATGTGTTTCAAAAAAATTAGAAAAAAAATCATGGTGTAGCTAATGAGTTGTCCCATAAGCGTGCAAAATTTCAGTTTCAAATACAAAAATTTTTTTGGCTACACAAAAATAACAAACATGTGGATCTGGGTATGCATATTTCAGATCTCCAAATTTCAACAGATTTTGTCTTTTTTGTGTTGTCTACAATACAAAGAATTTCATATTAAAATTTTACACGCTTGTAGGTTACTTTATTTATTATGTCTACATTTATTTTCAGATTTTTTAGAAACAAATATGTATGATTTTTGATTTTTTTTAAACAGCAGGAGCACTGGTGCCCATGAGCCAAAGACACTTTTCGCAAATGCCTTCAGTAAAGGAACGGATGGTGACCTTATTTTATAGAGAAACCATAGTGTTCGTGAAGTTAACGTCATGAACACACGCTGTTCGGTTTTTGGTGAAATCAAAATTTAGCAGAGATGAAGATCTTTGTTTGAATCCTGTGATGAACACATTTTTCCTAAATTAGCTACCCGTATTGTGATGAATACATACTGGTCTGTTTTTTGGTGGGGTAGCAGACATGAAGATCTTTGTTTTGAATACCACGCCGGACATCTTTTTTTCTTCAAAAATTAGCTAAGCTCGCGCTATTAGGCGCAAATGACTTCAGTAACGATCAGGGTTCCAGCGCTGCTCCATGTACCACATATTTTGTTTTGGTAAGGGTACCCCTATGTACCACCATACCAATAAAAAGTTCTCAAAAAAACCCTTACCAATAGAAAAAGGGCACGTCTAGCGAGCACGCGCGTGCTCGTTGGTTAATCTTGGCACACCCTTAAATAAGGAAAATTCATGCCCCATCCTCCAAAAGGTATAAAATAAAAGATTATGTACACATTGGTACATGTACCTAATCACAGAAGGAAAGGCGTGAAATAATTTAGATTAATTTTCCTTTATAAATGTTCAAAATCGTATAACTTTTGCACCAGATGTCGAAATTAAGATCCGCTTTCACTTCTGAATTTCTTGCGGTGAGCTCTTCAAAACAAGATCTCATTTCTATGTATTTTGATAAAGTTTTTTCTAAAACAACTTCTACGTGCGACAAAGCAATTATAATGCAAGAGATGCAACTTTAGTGCGGGACGAAGCAACTTTGCTGCACAGCGTAAATCTACATTCACAATGAAAGTTGCATCACTGGATGCCAAAGTTGCTCATCCATACATCAAAATTTATTCGGTGGACACCAAAGTTGCTTTGATGGACGCCAAAATTAGACCGTCACAAACCAAATTTGCTCTCTCGAGTACCAAAGTTGCTCTGCAGGACACTAAATTTGCTCGGTCGGACGCCAAAGTTGCTCTGCAAGGTTAAAAAACTACATCGCCGGGCGCCAAAGTTGCTATGCAGGGCACTTAAGTTCCTTCATCATACATTGAAAATGCTCCGATTGACACCAAAATTGTTGTCGGGCATCAAAGTTGTGCCTTCGTGTACCAAAAAGTGCATATGTTAGTTGCATATCAAAGTTGCTTTGTCACATACCAAAGTTATTTTGCTGCATAACAAAATTGCTTTGTCGCGGATCAAAGTTGCTTGTTAAAAAAATTCGTCGAAACATATGAAAATGTGGTGTAGTTTCGAAGCTCTCGTCGTGGGGATTGTAGAAGTGAAAACGGATTGTAATTCCGCCGCACGGTTTAAAAGTTACATTTTTTCAGAAAACGACACCTGATATCAGTTAGCTTACGCATCAGTTGTCGTCTAGTGGGTGTGCCCGGGACGTACGTCTCGCACGTGCCCGCCGGTTAGATTTCAGGATAGAAAAAAAGTACTCGTACTGTACGGCAATCTACATGGTAATTTACGTGGGCCTACTAGCTCAGGAGATAACGGCCCAATACCCGCGTCCTCATCAATGAAATAATGCGGCCAGAGATCGAAAGAAAAAATAATCCAAGAAAGGAAACATTTATTCTACATAGAGGATGACATGTGGGACCTATTTTGCAGCAGTGTCCTCAACGTTGACAAGGCGGCGGGGGATCGAAAGAAATGGAAAAGTAGCCTAAAATCAGGGTCAAATATAAATTCGAGAAAGGAAACGTTTATTCAACAGTCAGGCTGACATGTGGGACCTATCTTGCAGCCGCGGCCACAACATTTATCATTCAGAGAGGATGACATGTGGGACCCACGAACCAGCATCGTTCTCGATGTTTCTCAAAGGGGGCAGGAGATCGAAAGAAAAAAGCAAGTAGCTCGAAATCAGGTGTCCAAAAAAAATCCAAGAAAGGAAAGGTTTATCGCACATAGATGCTGACATATTGGACCCAATTTGCAGCAGCGTCATCAACGTTTCAAAGGCGGTGAAACTCGAAAGAAAAAGGCAAATAGCCAGAAATTAGGGGTCAAAAATAAATCCAGCAAAGGAAACTTTTATCGTAGAAAGAGGCTGACATGTGGGACCCATGAGCCAGCAGCGTCCTCAATGTTTCTAAGGCAGCAGGCGATCGAAAAAAAGGCAAATAGCCTGAAATTAGGGGTCAAAAATAAATGCAACAAAGGAAACTCTTATTGTTCATAGAGGCTGGCATGTTGGACCCATGAGCCAGCAGCGCCCTCAACGTTTCAAAGGCGTCACGGGATCAAAAGAAAGAACCAAGTAGTCATTAATTAGGTGTAAAAAAATAAATCCAAGAAAGTAAATGTTTTATTTTTCAGGAGGCTGACATAAGGGACCCATGAGCCAGCAGCGTCCTCAACGTTTCTAAGGCGGCTAGGGATCGAAAAAAGCAAAGTAGCCATTAATTAGGGGTCAACAATAAATCCAAAAAAAAAGAAAGGTTTATTGTTCATAGAGGCTGACATGTGGGACCTATGCGCGAGCAGCGTCCTCATCGTTTCAAAGGCGGCCGGGGATCCAAAGAAAAATGCAAATAGCCAGAAATCAGGGGGTAAAAAAAATCGAAGAAAAGAAATATTATTGTTCATAGAGGCTGGCATGTGGGACCCATGAGCCAGCAGCGTCCACAATTTTCAAGGCGGCACATGATCGAAAGAAAAAGGCAAGTGACCAAAAATCAGGGGGTAAGAAATCCAAGAAAAAAAACTTTATTGTACATAGAGGATGACATGCGGGTCCCATGAGCCAACAACTTACTCGACCTTTCAGAGGGCCGAGGCGGCATTAGATCGAAAGAAAAAGGAAAGTGACCAAATATCATGAGCAAAAAATAATACATGAAAAGAAACTTTCATTGTACATAGAGGATGACATATGGGTCCCATGTTGTAGCAGCGGTCTGAACGTTTCAAAGACGGCATGAGATCGAAAGAAAAAGGCAAGTGACCAAATATCAGAAGCCAAAAATAATCCAAGAAAAGAAACTTTTATTGTACATAGATAATGACATGCGGGTCCCATGAGCCAGCAGCTTACTCAACGTTTGAGAGTCGGCATGAGATTGAAAGAAATAGGCAAGTGACCAAATAACAGGAGCCAAAAATAGTCCAAGAAAAGAAACTTTTATTGTACATAGAGTATGACATGCGGGTCCAATGACGCAGCAGCATCCTCAACGTTTCCAAGGCGGCAGGGGATCAAAACAAAAAGGAAATAGCCAAAAAGCAGAGGGTGAAAATAATCGAAGAAAAGAAACTTTTATTGTTCATAGTGGATGACATGTGGGACCCATGAGGCAGTAGCATCCTCAACGTTTCCAAGGTAGCAGGGGATCGAAAGAAAAAGGAAATAGCCAAAAATCAGAGCGTGAAAAATAGTCCAAGAAAAGAAACTTTTATTTTACATAGAGGATGACCTATGGGTCCCATTTTGCAGCAGCGGTCTCAACGTTTCAAAATGCGGCTTGAGATCAAAAGAAAAATAAAGTAGCCAGAAATTAGGGGGAAAAACTCCAAGAAAAGAAAGTTTATTGTACATAGAGGATGACATGCGGGTCCCAAGGCGGCAGCTTACTCAACGTTTCCAAGGCGGCAGGGGAACAAAAGAAAAAGGAAATAGCCAAAAATCAGAGGGTGAAAAAAAAATCCAAGAAAAGAAACTTTTATAGTTCATAGAGGATGACATGCGGGTCCCATGAGGCAGCAGCGTCCTCAACGTTTCCAAGGCGGCACAGGACCAAAAGAAAAAGGATGTATCCCTGCTGGGGCTGCATGGCCATCTGGGCTTTCTAACCTGCTGGACGCCTTTTGACTCATACAATTTCAGCCCACTCCAAAACAGGAAAGTCCTATGCTTCGCAAAAACAAAACAAAAACAAGGAGATTCAACATATTAGTTAGTTTACGTAGAAATAAAGATACAATTTATCCATTTGCAATAGCTCAGAGCAAAATACACTTTTTATTGTCTGCAAAATAATCAAGATATCACATGTTTCTTATACGGGGAAGCTGACATCGGGACCCATGAGCCAGCAGCGTCGTCAAAGTTTTAAAGGCGGCAGGGGATCGAAAGAAAAAATAAATAAAAAATCAGTTGGTAAAAAAATCGAAGAAAAGAAACATTTATCGTTCTGAGGGGAAGACATGCGGGATCCATGTGGCAGCAGCATCCTCAACGTTTCCAAGGCGGCACGGGATCAAAAAAGAGGCAAAATAGCCAGAAATTGGGGGTCAAAATAACTCCAAGAAAAGAAAGGTTTATCGTTCATAGAGGCTGACATGTGGGACCCATTAGCCAGCAGAGTCCTCAACGTTCAAAGGCGGCAAGGGATCAAAAGAAAAAGAAGTAGCCAGAAATTAGGGGTAAAAAATAACTCCAACAAAGCAAAACTTTTATTGTTTATAGAGGATGACATGCGGGACCCATGAGCCAGCAGCTTCTTCAACGTTTCAGAGGCGGCATGAGATCGAAAGAAAAAGGAAAGTGACCAAATATCATGAGCAAAAAATAATCCAAGAAAAGAAACTCTTATTGTACATAGAGGATGACATATGGGTCCCACTAATACAAGCTCTTTTGCTCCAAGATCTTGCAAGTTGATTGTACAAAGCGGATGACATGCGGGCCCCATGTGTCAGCAGCTACTCAACGTTTCCAAGGCGACAGTGCATCAAAAGAAAAAAGGAAATAGCCAAAAATCAGAGGGTGAAAAATAAATCCAACAAAGGAAAGGTTTATTGTTCATAGAGGCTGACATCTGGGACCCATGAGCCAGCAGCGTCCTCTACGTTTCGAAGGCGACTGGGGATCGAAAGAAAAAAGGCAAATAGCCAGAAATTAGGGGTAAAAAATAACTCCAAGAAAGGAAATGTTTATTGTTCATAGAGGCTGACATGTGGGACCCATGAGCCAGAAAGTCTTCAACGTTTCAAAGGCGGCAGGGGATCAAAAGAAAAAGGAAGTAGCCAGAAATTAGGGGTAAACAAATAACTCCAAGAAAAGAAACTTTTATTGTTCATATAGGATGACATGCGGGACCCATGAGCCAGCAGCTTCCTCAACGTTTCAAAGGCGGCTTGAGAACGAAAGAAAAAGGCAACTGACCAAATATCAGGAGCCAAAAATAATCCAAGAAAAAAAACTTTATTTTACATAGAGGATGACACGCGGGTCCTATGAGCCAGCACCTTACTCAACGTTTCAGAGGCGGCATGAGATCGAAAGAAAAAGTCAAGTGACCAAATATCAAGACCCGAAAATAATCTAAGAAAAGAAATTTTATTGTACATAGAGGATGACATGCGGGACCCATTTTGCAGCAGCGATCTCAACGTTTCCAAGGCGGCACAGGACCAAAAGAAAAATGAAGTAGCCAGAAATCAGGGGGTGAAAAAAATCCAAGAAAAGAAAGATTTCAATTGGGCTGCATCTGGACATCTAGGCCTTCGAACTATCCTGCTGGGCCTTTTGACTCGTACAATTTCAACCCACTCCAAAACAGGAAAGTTCGGATTTTTCTCAAGAAAAAAAACAGGAAAGTACTATGCTTCGCAAAAACAAAAAACAAGGAGATCCAATATATAAGTTTGTTTATGAAAAATAAAGATTTAATTCATCCGTTTGCAATAGCTCAGAGCGAAATACACTATTTATTATATGCAAAATAATAATATATCACATGTTTCTTGTACGGGGAGGCTGACATCGGGGACCCATGAGCCAGCAGCGTCGTCAACCTTTTAAAGGCGGCAGGGGATCGAAAATAAAAAAAATCAAAAATCAATTGGTAAAAAAATCGAACAAAAGAAAACATTTATCATTCTGAGATGATGACATGCGGGACTGATGAGGCAGCAGCATCCTCAACGTTTATTGTTTATAGAGGCTGACATGTGGTACCCGTGAGCCAGCAGCGTCGACAACGTTTTAAAGGCGCAGGAGATCGAAAGAAAAAATAATCCAAAAATCAGTTGGTAAAAAAATCCAAGAAAATAAATATTGACCGTTCTGAGAGGATGACATGTGGGACCCATGAGGCAGCAGCATCCTCAACGATTCCAAGGCGGCAGGGGATCAAAAGAAAAAAGGAAATATCCAGAAATTAATTAGGGGTTCAAAATAAATCCATCAAAGGAAACTTTTATTGTTCATAGAGGATGACATGTGAGACCGACCTACCAACAGCGTCCTCATCGTTTCAAAGGCGGCAGGGGATCAAAAGAAAAAGGAAGTGGCCAGAAATTAGGGGCAAAAAATAATTCCAAGAAAGGAAACTTTTATTGTTCGTAGAGGATGACATGCGGGACCCATTAGCCAGCAGCTTCCTCAATTCTTCAAAGGCGGCATGAGAACGAAAGAAAAAGGCAAGTGACCAAATATCAGGAGCCAAAGATAATCCAGGAAAAAAATTTATTGTAAATAGAAGATGACATGCGGGTCCCAATTAGCAGCAGCGGTCTCAACGTTTCAAATGCGGCTTGAGATCAAAAGAAAAAGAAAGTTGATTGTACATAGAGGATGACATGCGGGTTCCATGAGTCAGCAGCTTACTCAACGTTTCCAATGTTACAGGGGATCAAAATAAAAAGGAAATAGCCAAAAATCAGAGGGTGAAAAAAAATCGAAGAAAATAAACTTTTATAGCACATAGAGAATGACATGCGGGTCCCATGAGCCAGTAGGTTCCTCAACGTTTCAAAGGCGGCATGAGATCAAAAGAAAAAGGCAAGTGACCAAATATGAGGAGCCAAAAATAATTCAAGAAAAGAAATATTTATAGTACATAGAGGATGACATACGGGTCCCATGAGTCAGCAGCTTACCCAAAGTTTCCAAGGCGGCAGAGGATCAAAAGAAAAAGGAAATAGCCAAAAATCAGAGGGTGAAAAAAAAACAAGAAAATAAACTTTTATAGCACATAGAGGATGACATGCGGGTCCCATGAGCCAGCAGGTTCCTCAACGTTTCAAACGTGGCATGAGTTCGAAAGAAAAAGGCAAGTGACCTAATATGAGGAGCCAAAAATAATTCAAGAAAAGAAAGTTTTATAGTACATAGAGGATGACATGCGGGTCCCATGATCCTGCAGGTTCCTCAACGTTTCAAACGTGGCATGAGATCGAAAGAAAAAGGCAAGTGATCAAATATCAGGAGCCAAAAATAATTCAAGAAAAGAAACTTGATTGTACATAGATGATGACATGCGGGTCCCATTTAGCAGCAGCGGTATCACCGTTTGAGAGGCTGCACGGGATCGAAAGAAAAAGGCAAGTGACCAAATATCATGAGCCAAAAATAATCCAAGAAAAGAAATTTTATTGTACATAGAGGATGACATGCGGGTCCCATTTTGCGGCAGCGGTCTCAACGTTTCCAAGGCGGCACAGAACCAAAAGAAAAATGAAGTAGCCAGAAATCAGGGGGTGAAAAAAATCCAAGAAGAAAAATTTCAATTGGGCTGCATCTGGACATCTGGGCCTTCGAACTATCCCGCTTGGCCTTTTGACTCGTACAATTTCAGCCCACTCCAAAACAGGAAAGTTCGGAATTTTCTAAAAAAACAGGAAAGTCCTATGCTTCGCAAAAACAAAAAAACAAGGAGATTCAACATATAAGTTTGTTTATTATGTAAAAATAAAGATTTAATTTTATCCGTTTGAAATAGCTCAGAGCGCAATACACTGTTTATTGTCTGCAAAATAATCAAGATATCACATGTTTCTTGTATGGGGAGGCTGACATTGGGGACCCATGAGCCAGCAGCGTCGTCAATGTTTTAAAGGCGGCAGAGGATGGAAAGAAAAAATAAACCAAAAATATGTTGGTAAAAAATCTAAGAAAAGAAACATTTTCGTTCTAAGAGGATGACATGCGGGACCCATGAGGCAGCAGCATCCTCAGCGTTTGTTGTTCATAGAGGCTGACATGTGGGACCCGTGAGCCAGCAACATCCTCAACGTTTTAAAGGCGGCAGGAGATCGAAAGAAAAAATTAGCCAAAAATCATTTGGTAAACAAAATCCAAGAAAAGAAACATTTACCGTTCTGAGAGGCTGACATGCGGGACCCATGAGGCAGCAGCATCCTCAACGATTCCAAGGTGGCAGGGGATCAAAGGAAAAAAGGAAATATCCCGAAATTAATTACGGGTTCAAAATAAATCCATCAAAGGAAACTTTTATTGTTCACAGAGGATGACATGTGGGACCGACCTGCCAACAACGTCCTCATCGTTTCAAAGGGGGCAGGAGATCAAAAGAAAAAGGCAAATAGCTAGAAATTAGGGGTCAAAAATAACTCAAAGAAAGAAAACTTTTATTGTTCGTAGAGGATGACATGCGGGACCCATGAGCCAGCAGCTTACTCAACGTTTCAAAGGCGGCATGAGATCGAAAGAAAAATGCAAGTGACAAAATATCAGGAGCCAAAGATAATCCAAGAAAAAAACTTTATTGTACATAGAGGATGACATGCGGGTCCCAATTAGCAGCAGCGGTCTCAACGTTTCAAATGCGGCTTGAGATCAAAAGAAAAAGAAAGTTGATTGTACATAGAGGATGACATGCGGGTCCCATGAGTCAGTAGCTTACCCAACATTTCCAAGGCGGCAGGGGATCAAAAGAAAAAGGAAAGAGCCAAAAATCAGAGGGTGAAAAAAATACAAGAAAATAAACTTTTATAGCACATAGAGGATGACATGCGGGTCCCATAAGCCAGCAGGTTCCTCAACGTTTCAAACGTGGCATGAGGTCGAAAGAAAAAGGCAAGTGACCAAATATGAGGAGCCAAAAATAATTCAAGAAAAGAAAGTTTTATAGTACATAGAGGATGATATGCGGGTCCCATGATCCTGCAGGTTCCTCAACGTTTCAAACGTGGCATGAGATCGAAAGAAAAGGCAAGTGATCAAATATCAGGAGCCAAAAATAATTCAAGAAAAGAAACTTGATTGTACATAGATGATGACATGCGGGTCCCATTTAGCGACAGCGGTATCACCGTTTGAGAGGCTGCACGGGATCGAAAGAAAAAGGCAAGTGACCAAATATCATGAGCCAAAAATAATCCAAGAAAAGAAATTTTATTGTACATAGAGGATGACATGCGGGTCCCATTTTGTGGCAGCGGTCTCAACGTTTCCAAGGTGGCACAGAACCAAAAGAAAAATGAAGTAGCCAGAAATCAGCGGGTGAAAAAAATCCAAGAAGAAAGATTTCAATTGGGCTGCATCTGGACATCTGGGCCTTCGAACTATCCTGCTTGGCCTTTTGACTCGTACAATTTCAGCCCACTCCAAAACAGGAAAGTTCGGAATTTTCTAAAAAAAACAGGAAAGTCCTATGCTTCGCAAAAACAAAAAAACAAGGAGATTCAACATATAAGTTTGTTTATTATGTAAAAATAAAGATTTAATTTTATCCGTTTGAAATAGCTCAGAGCGCAATACACTGTTTATTGTCTGCAAAATAATCAAGATATCACATGTTTCTTGTACGGGGAGGCTGACATTGGGGACCCATGAGCCAGCAGCGTCGTCAATGTTTTAAAGGCGGCAGAGGATGGAAAGAAAAAATAAACCAAAAATATGTTGGTAAAAAATCTAAGAAAAGAAACATTTTCGTTCTAAGAGGATGACATGCGGGACCCATGAGGCAGCAGCATCCTCAGCGTTTTGTTGTTCATAGAGGCTGACATGTGGGACCCGTGAGCCAGCAACATCCTCAACGTTTTAAAGGCGGCAGGAGATCGAAAGAAAAAATTAGCCAAAAATCATTTGGTAAACAAAATCCAAGAAAAGAAACATTTACCGTTCCGAGAGGCCGACATGCGGGACCCATGAGGCAGCGAGCATCCTCAACGATTCCAAGGTGGCGAGGGATCAAAGGAAAAAGGAAATATCCCGAAATTAATTACGGGTTCAAAATAAATCCATCAAAGGAAACTTTTATTGTTCACGAGAGGATGACATGTGGGACCGACTCGCCAACAACGTCCTCATCGTTTCAAAGGGGGCGAGGAGATCAAAAGAAAAAGGCAAATAGCTAGAAATTAGGGGTCAAAAATAACTCAAAGAAAGAAAACTTTTATTGTTCGTAGAGGATGACATGCGGGACCCATGAGCCAGCAGCTTACTCAACGTTTCAAAGGCGACATGAGATCGAAAGAAAAATGCAAGTGACAAAATATCAGGAGCCAAAGATAATCCAAGAAAAAAACTTTATTGTACATAGAGGATGACATGCGAGTCCCAATTAGCAGCAGCGGTCTCAACGTTTCAAATGCGGCTTGAGATCAAAAGAAAAAGAAAGCTGATTGTACATAGAGGATGACATGCGGGTCCCATGAGTCAGCAGCTTACTCAACGTTTCCAATGCGGCAGGGGATCAAAAGAAAAAGGAAATAGCCAAAAATCAGAGGGTGAAAAAAAATCCATGAAAATAAACTTTTATAGCACATAGAGGATAACATGCGGGTCCCATGAGCCAGCAGGTTCCTCAACGTTTCAAACGTGGCATGAGATCGAAAGAAAAAGGGAAGTGACCAAATATCAGGATCCAAAAATAATTCAAGAAAAGAAACTTGATTGTACATAGAGGATGACATGCGGGTCCCATTTAGCAGCAGCGGTATCACCGTTTGAGAGGCTGCACGGGATCGAAAGAAAAAGGCAAGTGACCAAATATGAGGTGCCCAAAAAATCCAAGAAAAGAAACTTGATTGTACATAGAGGATGACATGCGGGTCCCATTTAGCAGCAGCGGTATCACCGTTTGAGAGGCTGCACGGGATCGAAAGAAAAAGGCAAGTGACCAAATATCAGGAGCCAAAAATAATTCAAGAAAAGAAAGTTTTATAGTACATAGAGAATGACATGAGGGTCCCATTTAGCAGCAGCGGTCTCACCGTTTGAGAGGTGGCAGGGGATCGAAAGAAAAAGGTAAGTGACCAAATATGAGGTGCCAAAAAAAATCCAAGAAATGAAAGTTTTATAGTATATAGAGGATGACATGCGGGTCATATTTAGCAGCAGCGGTATCACCGTTTGAGAGGTGGCAGGGGATCGAAAAAAAGGCAAGTGACCAAATTTTGAGGTGCCAAAAAAAAACTCCAAGAAAAGAAAGTTGATTGCTCATAGTGGATGACATGCGGGTCCCAATTAGCAGCAGCGGTCTCAACATTTCCAAGGCGGCAAGGGATCAAAAGAAAAAGGAAGTAGCTAGAAATCAGGGGGTCAAAAAAATCCAAGAATAGAAAGAATTTTGGTTCATAGAGGATGACATGCGGGACCCATGATCATGCATCGTAAACGGCTCGATCGGAGAGCGTTGAACGAGATGGCGCGATCGAGAAAAAAAACAATGCCAGAGAGGCTGCCATCTGGGCCCTACATCCCTCGGCGGTGCGGATTTGCGTTGACTCGGCCGACGAACCCGAGAATTCGAGATGCACCCCGTCCCGGGCCACCATACGCAACTTTTTGGCAGTTTTCGTCGGGCTAGGTGGCCTCAAAAAACGAGAAAAAAAAACGTTTTGACATGCACAACGGAGAGACCACAAATCGTCGGCCATGGTGCACCAGCAACCATGGCGCGACTTGAACTTCGTCGGCCATGGCAACTTTTCTTGTAGTGTTAGTCATTACCTTTTTGTTAGAAAACTATAGACCATTACTTTGAGTCGCTTCATTCATCTCATATGCTTTACAATAGTATTGATCAAGATTATGTTGGTAGCATGTCACTTTAGAAATTATTCTTTTTATCGTTTACACTCGAGGGAGAGTAGGAACTAAGCTTGGGGATGCTTGATACGTCTCCAACGTATCTATAATTTCTGATGTTGCATGCTTATATTATACCAACTGCTACATGTTTTATATACACTTTATATCATTTTTATGCATTTTCCGGGACTAACCTATTAACAAGATGCCGAAGTGCCAGTTCCTGTTTTCTGCTGTTTTTGGTTCCAGAAAATTACTTCTGCGAATATTCTTGGAATTGCACAAAACAAAAGGCCACATCCCTATTTTTCCAGAAGCTTCACGGAGTCCGAAGGAGAGACGAAGGGGGGCCACGAGCTGGCCACCTCATAGGGTGGCGCGGCCCCACCTTCTGCCGCGCCGCCAGGTGGGGTGGGACCCTCGGGACTCCACCGACGCTGCCCCTTCGCCTATATATTGCCCCAGATGCGAAAACCCTAAATAAGCCATTCATATTCCACAAAGGGTTCCGCAGCGCCGCCGCCATCGACGACAAGTTTCGGGGGACAGAATCTCTGTTCCGGCACGCCGCCGGGACGGGGAATTGCCCCCGGAGTCATCTCCATTGACACCACCACCATCTTCATTGCTGCTGCTGACTCCCATGATGAGGAGGGAGTAGTTCTCCCCCGAGGCTGAGGGCTCTACCAGTAGCTATGTGGTTCATCTCTCTCTCCCATGGTGTGATCTTTATGTGATCATGAGCTTTGTAATCTAGTTGAATATGTAGATGTTACTCTTGTCTATTATGCACTCTAGAGGTTACTTTAATATGAACTCCGGAGTCACTCTCCACGGTGTGATGGTGACAGTGTGCGCATCATGTGTGATTCCTTTATGATGTTGTGGAGCTTGTTTACTCCGGCTTGAGGTGTGCTTTTGCAGCCCTACACAATGAATGGTGTTTGTTATCCAACAAGAGAGTGTTTGAGAGTAGCATTTATTTATTCAATTATGTGATCATTGTTGAGAGTGTCCATTAGTGAAAGTATGATCCCTAGGCCTTGTTTCTAAGCATTGAAACACCGTTTCCAACAAGTTCTGCTACATGTTCGCTTGCTGCCATTTTTATTTCAGACTGCAATTACTACTTATAATCATCCATATTACTTGTATTTCACTATCTCTTCGCCGAACTAGTGCACCTATACATATGACAAGTGTATTAGGTGTGTTGGGGACACAAGAGACTTCTTGTATCTTAATTGCAGGGTTGCTTGAGAGGGATATCTTTGACCTCTACCTCCCTGAGTTCGATAAACCTTGGGTGATTCACTTAAGGGAAACTTGCTGCTGTTCTACAAACCTTTGCTCTTGGAGGACCAACACTGTCTACAGGAATAGAAGCGTGCGTATACATCAACCACCTCACTCTACTCTATGAAGGCCTCCGCCTCCATCAGGTTTGGGGAGTTTCAAAGAAAAGAAGGCAGGTAAATCATTGGGAGAGAAGTTGGATATGTAGATGCCACTAGTGGAGAGGAGGCCTTCCGTCCCAAGCCCCTGGAAGAAAATGTCCCCGTTCTGAACCAAACCGGGACTAAAGGGGAACATTGGTCCCGGTTCATTTCGCGCTGGGCGACCCCACCCGCTGGCCCATGTCCGTTAGCGGCCTATGGTCCCGGTTTGTAGTACAAACCGGGACTAAAGGGTCCCGAGGCCTGACACGGCAAACCGGGACTAAAGGGGCGGTGGCAGGGCGCGGCAGGCCGTGTCAGGCCTCGGGACCCTTTAGTCCCGGTTTGTACTACAAACCTGGACCATAGGCCCACCCTTTGGACCCGGTTTGTATTACAAACCGGGACAAAGTCCCCATCTGCCTATATAACCTTGCCCCTGCCCAAGTGTGAGCCACACTTAGCCATTTTTTCACTTTCTTCTCACAAGAGGGGTGTATTGATTTGCTCTCTTCACATGCACAAGAGGTGTTCGATGAAATTCTTAAGAGGTTTTGCCACTTGAGTTCACACAAATCAAGTTACACTGAACTTGCTTTTTTCTTCTCCATTGAGGTTAACAACTTTATCCTTTCATCTGTAATTGATAAAATGCATGTTCTGTAATGGTTTTTGATAATCTTAATTATATCATGCATATGAATGGGCAATGGATGTACATTGACCGACGCTTTGATGAGTTCACTTCGGGACTGAGTAATTTTATTACCATGGTTAAGGCAAACAAACATGGTGGCTTCGTGTATTGTCCATGTGTTAACTGTAAGAATATCGTAAATTACGTTCACTCGAGCAAGCTCCACAACATGGTGTTCATTGACCCAAACACAGTTCATGAAGTTACGGTTCGACAGTACGCCAAGGACAGAGAGGACAACATGCTAAGGTTTTTAGTGAAGCAAGCAAACAAAGAGGATATATTCTTTTCCTACAACTTCAAGTGAGTGTTATAACATACATTATGCTTGTGCAGCTTCCACTTTCATTCTCGTAATCATTGAGCTATGTTTGTGCAGCTTACACTTTATTCTCCTAATCACTGAACTTAACAAAGGAGTCGTACTTGTCATGGACTCGAAACGTAAAGAACATGCGGATTAGGCGGACATGGCTGCCATCCTCCAGAGGTAATTTCAATCAATTTCGTATCGGCATCTTCATCTGTTCTAATTCGACGATATCATCAACTAATCAATAACTCATTTACTCATTTTTTCTTTGCCGGGCAGGGCTTGGAAACGGTTCATCACTACTCTTCCGGGTAAATGGAAATCAGATCTTACATTTAAAGATTACGCTGTAAGTAGTACTATATATATAGCTATGTCTGTGAATCTCTTTGATATATTTTCTTTCAATACGATGCTTGATTATTAGTTTGATCGAATTATTTTTCGTAAAGTGTATGAGGCAGGAACCCGGGAATAACTTATGTGGATACTACGTCTGCAACTGCATTCGTGACATGGCCTGTCAATGGGATGCGGAGGATTCTATACACCACACTCGTGTACATGAACAATATTTCACAATTAATCTTAGTATCATCAATTGTATTAAGTTCCATTCATATATATATATATATATATATATATATATATATATATTGATCTCCTTTTTGAAGTATAGATGATACGCCTGCGAGACACTCTCATAACGGAGGATCGCATACGAGCAGTTCAAGAGGAACTCGCGGGATTCTTTCTTAATGAGGCCATTGCCCCAACGGGAGGGTACTATCGGAAGTTCGTAGATCTTGATCGTGTTCGTAGTCGTTAGGCATATGATATAGATTTAGTAAAGAGGTCCGACTTTATATTGTAAATATGCATGCATTATGTGTATTGTTGGTGATGTCTATATATTCATGACGATGTTTTGTTGTTTCTTGAATGATATGTACGCATTACTGAAACTCTGCCGCGGTAGAGAAACGCTGCTCCACCCTAAACATGTGCCACACCAGAGAAACGTCAATTTTCTGCCGCGACAGAGAACCCCCAGTCCCGGTTCGTACCACGAACCGGGACCAAAGGTCCTCCACCTCGAGTGCCCTTGCCGCACCAAGTGGCGCGGCCTTTGCACCCGGTGCATCTTTGAACCAAGACTAAAGGGGGACCCTTTAGTCCCGCCTTATTGTTCCCGGTTTGCAAACCGGGACTGAAGGCCCAAACAAACCGGGCCTGTTGCCCCGTTTTCCACTAGTGTGCACAACGGCCCTTGGGTGAAGCTCTCCAACACCTTGCCATGGTATGGTAGTGTAGCAAGGTTGTGCATCGAGCTTGCTTTTGTCCGTCAGGCCAACCTGATCTTGTCCATATCTGCACATCAAAACACCCTAGCATGGATACCAACTAATTATTGGCATTGCAAAAGAAAATCGTATATGGAAGAATAATGCATTACATTAATCCAATCCCATCACATGAAACCTGGAAGTATGTGTCGAGTGCCATGGAACTCCTTGCTCCGGAATCAACCAATTGTACGAACATGAGAGCAGAGAGGGGGCAGCCTGAAGATGTTTTTCCTTCGCTCAGGAGTCCAGTAAGGGCATGGCGATGAGAGCATAAAGGGGGCCAGCCGCCAGCCTGAAGATTTTCTGCATCCTGGCGGAGCTCTTTCTCGTCATGAAGGGGAGCAGATGTCTGCTGCGGTGCTGCCTGCAAGCACTACAACCAACCGGCCGGAACCGAACCGTGCGTCGGCCAGAACCGGGCGGGGATGCAAATGCTTCTGGACAACGCCCAGTTGGCTCCAGCGCCAGGGCCGGTTCGCGTAGGGCCAGCCGGTGCCACGGCCGGCGCCGTCGGGCCACAGGCCGGCCACAGGCAGAAATGTTGTTCTCCATTTTATCGAAGTGGGTAGCTCTCCCTTTACCTTCTTGTTCCTTTAATACTCCATTATGCTTGTTAGACTAATACCTGAGAATAATATTATAGGCATGTATTAGTCCCATTACTCTAGCAACGGTGTCATTGTTACCAAAATAATAGATAAGGGTAAAATACCCTTACAAGTATCTCAGATTAACCAAAGCATTTAATCATGCTGTTTTTCGAGCCTCGTGAGGGCTTCGAGGCAACGCGCGTTTTGCCGTTTGATTCTCTCTACAACTGATTAGTGACCAGAAGATCGGGCTGATAGGTAAGATTTTTTTTACCACAATCAATTTTCGCCACACCAAAATGGACCCACGGTTCAGAGAGGATTTAGGTTTCACAGGTGTAAAGAAGTAGTTCGCCTAGCACATTGCTCTCTCCTCTCTCTCGCTCTCTCTCGCTCTCTCTCTCTCTCTCGCTCTCTCTCTCTCAGGCACCATCCACACTGTTGCTATCGTTGTTGCTGCTCTGGAAGGTGGCGACCGCGAGCCACTCCCCTCCGCCTGCCGTCGTAGACATACTCGCTCCCCTTCGGTCGTCGCTATCATCTACCTAGGGTTCCTAAAATTTGTCAACACCCGGACTTTTAATTCCAGATGCCTATTATGCCATACATCGCAATCCCAGGAAGATTTTTTTTGCGAGACATAACAGTTGATATCACAGAACATTATTCATTACAAACCATAATCGTCTTACAACAAAGGATCTCATGATCCAGTCTTACAACAAAGTTTGATCTACAGATCAATTACATAACACATAGCAGAAGAAACGTAGTAGTGGTCCATCTATTCCACAGGCAACGCTTGACGTCGAGAGGTAGTCCTAGTTATCATAGACATCCTGATGTCCATCCTCCTAGTACTGGTGCTCCTCTTCATAGTATGGCCATTTGAATAGCCAGGGACAATGTCATGAGTACTTTTAAAGTACTCGCAAACTATCACTAATAGAAGTACTAGTAGCTCTAATCATGGTTCTAAGCTGCTAGCTTTATTTGCACAAAGCTAGTTTTATTTCATAAATGCTTAAAAGTCATAGACTCTTTAGTTGTCTAAATTTACTCAAGTGGGAACATTAGTGTCATTCCCAGAACTCTGTTGTGATCAAGTCAAATTCACCTTTCAAGTCACAAGTAATTTTTAGAAAAACATCTAACAACGGAACAGTATGGCCATCCAACCGTCCATGACAGCGGACGCGGCTATTCGAATAGTTTGACACTCTGCAGAGGTTGTACACTTGTGCCAGAACTTTTGATTACATCTGTCAGGGATAGCCCTGAATAATCATACTCAGTATGCGGATCATCAACCATTAACCTTTCACTTACATACCCTAGTATCGGCACCTCCCCTATGAGCTTGTCCTCCCAGCTATGACAGTCTGCCATCCTGGGAACTGCATAGGTCTTGGGTAAGACATTCACCTCTATTTCACGTCATTTCACTTTTCATGGAGGCAGCCTCGGCATAACCCCTATGACGCTTGTTCGGAAGGAACCCATACTAAAGGACATAAATTTCCAGCTAAGCCCTACCCATGATCAGGTATTGTGGGGGTACTCTAAAATTGGAATGGCATCACATTCGAACCCAACCATCAGTTTTTGTTAAATTCACCTTGTCATTAACAAGTCATATTCACCTTCAAAACTTTCAATAGAATGACTCATCATTCTAAGGTTTTCAAAGTCATTTGATTCACATGTTCCCATCTAAAGTAGTCAATTTAAGTTTTAGCACTAGCAACTAGTCATGAGGGGTGCTAACTAAGTTTTTGTTCTCTAGGCTAAGTTTGATGCTCTTGTAATATTCTATCTCTAGACCAATATTAACTATAAGAAAAAGCCTCGGTAAACAAATTAAAGGATTGCAAGATGAAAACTTGGCTTGGACAAATCTTTAAACAAAAGAGTATTGCAAGGGTATCTTGCACTTGGCATTAGTAAAGCTTGCATTGGTAATAGCTTGCCTTGATTGGTACAGTTGTCAAAGTGTTCCTCTTCTTCTTCGTAGAAGACCTCCTCCTCCTTGTAGCCTTCGGTACTAGCGTCTATAAACGGATACGAGGTATACAATCACCAAACAATACTTAGGTAGACTAATTTGCCATAGTGGCTCACACAAGATGATCTAGCATCATCACAATCATCGCCCAACATAATACTAGGGTTTCCATTCATTTCCTTTGAAAAATAATTTCCTCTCATTGAAAATTACTAAGATTTAATCTCCTCAAATAATAAAATATGAGGCCATGTAATAAAAGTCATAACCTCACATCAAATTACTTAGGAGAGTGATTTAAATGAGATGGTACACCTCATAGAGTTTAAAAACTATTTTTGAAATAAATTAAATGAGCTAGGAATGACTACATAGCCATTATTTTAATCTAGCCCATGATCATTTGAAACAACCACGTCATATTTTTGCATAATCAAATAGAGTTTTTGAAATGTGAATTATGAGAATTGGAAAAACCTCATAATTCATTATGGTTGAATTTTAATAATTGTTTGAATTTTGAAAGGGTACTGCCTTGTTATTTTTATTGCAAGTGTTCTATAATGTATCAAGGGTTGAGACCAGTGGGTTGGCTAGATCTTTTCATCTACCTTCACACCAAATTTGAATCAACTCAATTGGATTTGTAGATTTGTTTTTATTCTATTTTGAATCAAGCACCAGTATTCAAATTTGGATTAAAACGAAATAACCAAATTCAAACTGTGGGCTTCGGAGGAAACGCTAACTGGCCAGGGAGAAAAAGAAACGAGCCAGCCCAGCAGCGCACCTCGCACACGCGGGCGGCCTGGCAGCGGGTCCCGCATGTCAGCGACTAATCAAACCCGAATCGGTATGTTTTAAAGATGGTCGTAGGATTAGAAAGAGGATCGACGGCCGAGGCTCGTCGTCCTCGATGATGATATCGAACCCTACTGGCGGTGAACCTAGGGGGTCGGCGGCTCACCGGAAGTCCGGCGCTCGTCGGCGAGGTGGTAGAGCGACGTTGTCGACGATGGTGAAGCTCCTGGTACCGGCGGCAACTCCTGGGGTGGCTCCAATCTTCAACTCTTTCTGTGACGGCTCCGGTGGACTCCGGCAATCGATTGAGGGGCTACGGGCTAAATTGGGAAAAGGGCTTGCTCGAGGAGGCTCAGTGAGGAGAGGGAAGAGTGGCGTGAAGAATTTGAGCAGGGGAGGCCTCCTTTTATAAGGTCGACGAGTGTTGCGGGGTGGTCACGGTGGCGAGCATCGAGGTGGCGCTAGGGGCTGCGAAGAGGCAATGCGAGGACGCTGCGCTATTCCTGGTGTCATGGCGATCGTCACGCGCTTGATTGCACAGAAAATGGAGGTCAGACGCGATGGTGCGGTTGATGTCACTGGCGGTACCATGCCGGACGTCGGCGACTAGGACGACGGCGACATGGCTCTCCAGCTCGAAGGGTCATGTCTGGGAGGTTGCTGGTGTACTGGCGAGTGCATGTGCGAGAGGAGCGAGCAAGGGGAGGTCAGCAGTGACGAGGCGAGGCAACGCTCTCGCGTGCCCGTGCGTCGCGACCATGCCCGTCCTGGCGTCACAGGGTGACCTGTGCACGTACTGGCCTGGGCTGTGCGATGCTCTCCTTCGCCAATGGCTTGTACCAGCAGGTTCAGTAGAGAGAGGGGAGTCTCCAGGACATGTTGAGGTCAACTAGAGAGAAGTGGAGAGAGGGGTGGCATGGAGGAGTGGCATGAGAGTGACATAGGCATGGCAAGGTCATTCCTCTCCTTTGAACAGTGGTTCAAGTGCATGGTTTGGTCTAGGGGATGAAGAAGGACAATGATGATCACAAGGCATGGATGGTTTAGGCTAAAACCCAAAGGATTTTAGAGTGTATGAACAAACCAGATTTGTGCACACCATGCGTTTGATGAAATGGCCAAAAGAACTTTGAATTTGAATTTTGCCAAAATAATTTATGGGTGTGATTCAATTAATATTTGGCACCTCTTGATGACTTTGGTTTGAAATTTGGAAATGGTTTGGTAAAAATCAAATTTGGGTTGATCTAGAATCTGTTTCAAAGTTGCCAATTTGGCTTCTTTTTAAATTCATTTGAATTTGAATCAACAAGGTTGGTCAACACCAAGTTGTTCACCTTTATGTGTACTATAGATCTGTGCAAAAAGATGAGGAAGTTTGGTTTAGAAAATAATAACCAAAGAGGCTCAAAGTGGGCATCATGTTAAAAATGTCACATATGACCATTATCACATGTGCTAGGGTTTTTCATTTACTTTTCTTTTGTTTTGATTTTATTTGACCAAAAGTCATTGTTTTGGGTACATTTAGTGTTAGGTTGGTTTTAATAATGGTTCACAACCATTTTGGTAAAATAAATAGGGCATAGACCTGTATTTGCAAAATGGCTATATGCCCATATATCCTTCACCTTTTTATTTGATTTTCTTTTCTTGGTTTCTCTTTGATTTTTGAAAAGGGGTATGGTTTAGGGTCTTGAATCATGTCCAACACCTCAAACAAACAATCATGGCAAAACTCACAACCTACGTGCATGATCACTATGCACACCAAGTAATGCAATTCAAGTTTTTGTTGGCTCAAAATTTTGGGAAGGAAAGATTGATCTTCTTCATTGATTTGAAAAGTTGGGATGTTACAAACCCTACACCCTTACAAAAGATCTCGTCCCGAGATCTAAAGAAAACTAGGAACTACAGAGATCAGGGAATTCAGTCCTAATGTAATCTTCTCACTCCCAGGTGGCTGATACGTCTCCAACGTATCGATAATTTCTTATGTTCCATGCCACTTTATTGATGATACCTACATGTTTTATGCATACTTTATATCATATTTATGCATTTTCCGGCACTAACCTATTAACGAGATGCCGAAGAGCCAGTTACTATTTTCTGCTATTTTTGGTTTCAGAAATCCTAGTAAGGAAATATTCTCGGAATTGGACGAAATCAACGCCCAGGATCTTATTTTTCCACGAAGCTTCCAGAACACCGGGGGAGAAACGAAGTGGGGCGACGAGGCGCCGACACAACAGGGCGGCGCGGCCCACCCCTTGGCCACGTGGCCCTGGCGTGTGGGCCCCTCGCGTCGCCCCTTGACCTACCTCTCCGACTATAAGAAGCCTTCGTCGATAATAACTCCATTACCGAGAGCCACAATACGGAAAACCTTCCAGAGACGCCGCCGCCGCCAATCCCATCTCGGGGGATTCAGGAGATCGCCTCCGGCACCCTGCCGGAGAGGGGAATCATCTCCCGGAGGACTCTTCACCGCCATGGTCGCCTCCGGAGTGATGAGTGAGTAGTTCACCCCTGGACTATGGGTCCATAGCAGTAGCTAGATGGTCGTCTTCTCCTAATTGTGCTTCATTGTTGGATCTTGTGAGCTGCCTAACATGATCAAGATCATCTATCTGTAATGCTATATGTTGTGTTTGTTGGGATCCGATGAATAGAGAATACTATGCTATGTTGATTATCAATTTATTATCTATGTGTTGTTTATGATCTTGCATGCTCTCCGTTATTAGTAGAGGCTCTGGCCAAGTTTTTTGCTCTTAACTCCAAGAGGGAGTATTTATGCTCGATAGTGGGTTCATGCCTCCATTAAATCTGGGACAGTGACGGAAAGTTCTAAGGTTGTGGATGTGTTGTTGCCACTAGGGATAAAACATCGATGCTATGTCTAAGGATGTAGTTGTTGATTACATTACGCACCATACTTAATGCAATTGTCCGTTGTTTGCAACTTAATACTGGAAGGGGTTCGGATGATAACCCGAAGGTGGACTTTTTAGGCATAGATGCATGCTGGATAGCGGTCTATGTACTTTGTCGTAATGCCCAATTAAATCTCACTATACTCATCATATCATGTATGTGCATGGTCATGCTCTTTTTATTTGTCAATTGCCCAACTGTAATTTGTTCACCCAACATTCTTATTCTTATCGGAGAGACGCCTCTAGTGAACTGTGGACCCCGGTCCATTCTTTTAATCGAATACAATCTACTGCAATACTTGTTCTACTGTTTTCTGCAAACAATCATCATCCACACTATACATCTAATCCTTTTGTTACAGCAAGCCGGTGAGATTGACAACCTCACTGTCACGTTGGGGCAAAGTAATTTGGTTGTGTTGTGCAGATTCCACGTTGGCGCCGGAATCCCTGGTGTTGCGCCGCACTACACTTCGCCGCCATCAACCTTCAACGTGCTTCTTGACTCCTACTGGTTCGATAAACCTTGGTTTCTAACTGAGGGAAACTTACTGCTGTACGCATCATACCTTCCACTTGGGGTTCCCAACGGTCGCGTGCTGTACGCCTGTCAAGCTAAATTTCTGGCGCCGTTGCCGGGGAGATCAAGACACGCTGCAAGGGGAGTCTCCACCTCCAATCTCTTTACTTTGTTTTTGTCTTGCTTTATTTTATTTAGTACTTTGTTTGCTGCACTATATCAAAATACAAAAAAATTAGTTGCTAGCTTTACTTTATTTACTATCTTGTTTGCTATATAAAAAACACAAAAAGATTAGTTACTTGCATTTACTTTACTTATTTCATCCTGTTTCCTCCTAATTTTACTTTAAAAGATATACCAGTGGGACAAGGGTCTATAATTGGAAGAGATAATATAGAAGAAATTTTCACCCATGTTAGTATGCACGAAGATTTTGAAGATATACCCCTGGCAAAAGCTGTCCCTACTTATGAAGATGCCTCTGCTTGTTTGGTACGCATGATGGAAGCTAGATTTATTAGTTTCAACCCCATGATACAACACATATTTCTTACACTTTCTGATATGGATAGGGGAGAGAAGAGAGATTTTGTTTTAAAAGTCCTTGTTTGAGAATCTGCGGATATAGCTAAAGAAGCTAGAAAAGTTTTTATTAAGCATAAGAGGCTTGGTATGTTCACCGATTTTAAAAGAATACTTGAAAAGATGGATATGGATAGAATTAAGTACACTAATAATGTTAATGATGGTGGGGAGATTAAAGCACCAATACCTTGTAAGCTCCTAGCAATGCATGAAGCTCTAGATGATAATTATGCTTGGCTTGTTCCTGAAAATTTGTTTGATGAGAGTAGCAAGCCCAAGATTAATGAAAAGGGAGCCTCTGAAACTTATGTATCCAAAATACAATGCATGGTTGAGAAAACTCCAAACCCCGCTGTAGATGCTTCGTTTTTTGATAACACTTGATACACACTTTCTGCGCCTAGCTGAAAGGCGTTAAAGAAAAGCGCTTATGGGAGACAACCCATGATTTTACTACTGCACTTTTATTTTATATTTGAGTCTTGGAAGTTGTTACTACTGTAGCAAGCTATCCTTATCTTAGTTTTTTTGCATTGTTGTGCCAAGTAAAGTCTTTGATAGTAAGGTTCATACTAGATTTGGATTACTGCGCAGAAACAGATTTCTTTGCTGTCACAAATCTGGGCCTAATTCTCTGTAGGTAACTCAGAAAATTATGCCAATTTACGTGAGTGATCCTCAGATATGTACGCAACTTTCATTCAATTTGAGAATTTTCATTTGAGCAAGTCTGGTGCCTCAATAAAATTCGTCTTTACGGACTGTTCTGTTTTGACAGATTCTGCCTTTTATTTCGCATTGCCTGTTTTGCTATGCTTGATGGATTTTTCTATTCCATTAACTTTCAGTAGCTCTGTGCAATGTCCAGAAGTGTTAAGAATGATTATGTCACCTCTGAGCATGTGAATTTTGATTATGCACTAACTCTCTAATGAATTGTTTTGAGTTTGGTGTGGAGGAAGTTTTCAAGGATCAAGAGAGGGAGATGATACAATATGATCAAGGAGAATGAAAGCTCTAAGCTTGGGGATGCCCCGGTGGTTCACCCCTGCATATTTAAAGAAGACTCAAGCATCTAAGCTTGGGGATGCCCAAGGCATCCCCTTCTTCATCGACAACATTATCAGGTTCCTCTAGTGAAACTATATTTTTATTCCATCACATCTTATGTACTTTGCTTGGAGCGTCGGTTTGTTTTTGTTTTTGTTTTGTTTGAATAAAATGGATCCTAGCATTCATTGTGTGGGAGAGAGACACGCTCCGATGTTGCATATGGACAAATATGTCCTTAGGCTTTACTAATAGTGTTCATGGCGAAGGTTGAATCTTCTTCGTTAAATTGTTATATGGTTGGAAACGGGAAATGCTACATGTAGTAATTGGTAAAATGCCTTGGATAATTTGATACTTGGCAATTGTTGTGCTCATGTTTAAGCTCTTGCATCATATACTTTGCATCTATTAATGAATAAATACATAGAGCTTGCTAAAATTTGGTTTGCATAATTGGTCTCTCTAAGGTCTAGATAATTTCTAGTAAGAGTTTGAACAACAAGGAAGACGGTGTAGAGTCTTATAATGTTTAAAATATGTCTTTTATGTGAGTTTTGCTGCACCGCTTCATACTTGTGTTTGTTTCAAATAACCTTGCTAGCCTAAGCCTTGTATCGAGAGGGAATACTTCTCATGCATCCAAAATCCTTGAGCCAAACACTATGCCATTTGTGTCCACCATACCTACCCACCACATGGTATTTCTCCGCCATTCCAAAGTAAATTGCTTGAGTGCTACCTTTAAACAATTCAAAATTTATCACCTCTGATCTGTGTCAATGTTTTATAGCTCATGAGGAAGTATGTGGTGTTTATCTTTCAATCTTGTTGGGCAACTTTCACCAATGGACTAGTGGCTTCATCCGCTTATCCAATAATTTTGCAAAAAGAGCTGGCAATGGGATTCCCAGTCCCAAGTTAATTAACCATCATAATGTTACAAAAATGGACACTCCTCCATGGTATGTGATTGTTGGACGGCACCCGGAGATTCGGTTAGCCATGGCTTGAGAAAGCAAAGGTGGGGAGGAGTGTCATCATAATAAAACTAAAATAAAAAGGCACTCCTTCATGGTATGAGATTGTTGGCAGGCACCCGAGGATTCGGTTAGCCATGGTTTGTGAAAGAAAGGTTGGAAGGAGTGCCACCCAAAAATAAAAATAAAATGGGAGCCGCTCTTTGAAGGTTTGTCTGGCAAGGGGGTTAGAGTACCCGCTACCATTCGTTGACAACAACAAACACCTCTCAAAATTTTACTTTTATGCTCTCTATATGTTTTCAAAATCGAAGCTCTAGCACAAATATAGCAATCGATGCTTCCCTCTACGAAGGGCCATTCTTTTACTTTTATGTTGAGTCAGTTCATCTATTTCTCTCCATCTCAAGAAGCAAACACTTGTGTGAACTGTGCATTGATTCCTACATACTTGCATATTGCACTTATTATATTACTTTGCATTGACAACTATCCATGAGATATACATGTTACAAGTTGAAAGCAACCGCTGAAACTTAATCTTCCTTTGTGTTGCTTCAATGCCTTTACTTTGAATTATTGCTTTATGAGTTAACTCTTATGCAAGACTTATTGATGCTTATCTTGAAAGTACTATTCATGAAAAGTCTTTGCTATATGATTCATTTGTTTACTCATTGCATTACCATTGTTTTGATCGCTGCATTCATTACATGTGCTTACAATAGTATGATCAAGGTTATGATGGCATGTCACTCCAGAAATTATCTTTGTTATCGTTTACCTACTCGGGACGAGCAGGAACTAAACTTGGGGATGCTGATACGTCTCCAACGTATCGATAATTTCTTATGTTCCATGCCACTTTATTGATGATACCGACATGTTTTATGCATACTTTATGTCATATTTATGCATTTTCCGGCACTAACCTATTAACGAGATGCCGAAGAGCTAGTTGCTGTTTTCTGCTGTTTTTGGTTTCAAAAATCCTAGTAAGGAAATATTCTCGGAATTGGACGAAATCAACGCCCAGGATCTTATTTTTCCACGAAGCTTCCAGAACACCGGGGGAGAAACGAAGTGGGGCGACGAGGCACCGACACAACAGGGCGGCGCGGCCCACCCCTTGGTCGCACGGCCCTGGCGTGTGGGCCCCTCGCGTCGCCCCTTGACCTTCCTCTCCGACTATAAGAAGCCTTCGTCGATAATAACTCCATTACCGAGAGCCAAGATACGGAAAACCTTCCAGAGACGCCGCCACCGCCAATCCCATCTCGGGGGATTCAGGAGATCGCCTCCAGCACCCTGCCGGAGAGGGGAATCATCTCCCGGAGGACTCTTCACCACCATGGTCGCCTCCGGAGTGATGAGTGAGTAGTTCACCCCTGGACTATGGGTCCATAGCAGTAGCTAGATGCTCGTCTTCTCCTAATTGTGCTTCATTGTTGGATCTTGTGAGCTGCCTAACATGATCAAGATCATTTATCTGTAATGCTATATGTTGTGTTTGTTGGGATCCGATGAATAGAGAATACTATGCTATATTGATTATCAATCTATTATCTATGTGTTGTTTATGATCTTGCATGCTCTCCGTTATTAGTAGAGGATCTGGCCAAGTTTTTGCTCTTAACTCCAAGAGGGAGTATTTATGCTCGATAGTGGGTTCATGCCTCCATTAAATCTGGGACAGTGACAGAAAGTTCTAAGGTTGTGGATGTCTTGTTGCCACTAGGGATAAAACATCGATGCTATGTCTAAGGATGTAGTTGTTGATTACATTACGCACCATACTTAATGCAATTGTCTGTTGTTTGCAACTTAATACTGGAAGGGGTTCGGATGATAACCTAAAGGTGGACTTTTTAGGCATAGATGCATGCTGGATAGCGGTCTATGTACTTTGTCGTAATGCCCAATTAAATCTCACTATACTCATCATATCATGTATGTGCATGGTCATGCCCTCTTTATTTGTCAATTGCCCAGCTGTAATTTGTTCACCCAACATGATTATTCTTATCGGAGAGACGCCTCTAGTGAACTGTGGACCCCGGTCCATTCTTTTAATCGAATACAATCTACTGCAATACTTGTTCTACTGTTTTTTGCAAACAATCATCATCCACACTATACATCTAATCCTTTGTTACAGCAAGCCGGTGAGATTGACAACCTCACTGTCACGTTGGGGCAAAGTAATTTGGTTGTGTTGTGCAGGTTCCACGTTGGCGCCGGAATCCCTGGTGTTGCGCCGCACTACACTTCGCCGCCATCAACCTTCAACGTGCTTCTTGACTCCTACTGGTTCGATAAACCTTGGTTTCTAACTGAGGGAAACTTACTGCTGTACGCATCACACCTTCCACTTGGGGTTCCCAACGGTCGCGTGATGTACGCGTGTCAGTGGCTTCTTCTTCTTCAGTATGGTTGCGCCACTGAATCTTCAGAAACTTGATACTTTTGGTGCGGGTGGTTCTGAAGGCTTCTTCCAGGATACGGATGGGTACTTCACGATAGGTCAAGTCTTTGTTTATATCCACAGATCTTTGATCGATGTTTTTGAAAACCTCCGTCTTCTCAGGAACATCCAAACACTTCCGAAGTAACGAGATGTGAAACACATCATGCACCGCTGACATTTCCTCTGGCAGTTCCAGCTGATATGATACTTCTCCTCGGCGACTCAAAACTTTGAAAGGTCCAACATATCTAGGGGCAAGCTTTCCTTTGAGTTGGAATCTCTGCATTCCTTTGAGGGGTGATACTTTCAGATACACAAAATCTCCAATATTGAAGGTCATTTCTCCGTGTCTCTTGTCAGCGTAACTCTTCTGTCTAGATTGGGAAGTCTTGACATATTCGCGGATCTTGTGAACCTTCTCTTCAGCTTCTCGTAGAATATCAGGTCCAAAGATCTGACTATCTACGACTTCTGACCAGTTCAGGGGGGTACGACACTTCCTTCCGTACAATGCTTCAAAGGGGGCCATTTGCAAACTGGCTTGAAAGCTGTTGTTGTATGAGAATTCCGAGAAAGGCAGTCAGTCTTCCCATTTAGATTCATATTCTAGCACAAATGCTCTTAACATATCTTCTAATATTTGGTTGACTCTTTCTGTCTGTCCATCAGTCTACGGGTGATAAGCTGTACTGAAATTTAGCCGGGTTCCTAATCCTTCTTGTACCTTCTGCCAAAATCTTGAGGTAAACTAGGATCCTCTATCTGATACAATTGACTTTGGTGTTCCATGTAGGCTAACTATTCTTGAGATATACAACTCAGCTAGCTTAGGGCTTGGTAGGTGGTTTTGACTGGTATGAAATGGGCTACTTTGGATAATCTATCCACCACTACCCAAATAGAATCATTTCCTCTACTTGACTTGGGCAATCCAGTTATGAAATCAATTCCTACAAAATCCCATTTCCATTCAGGGATCTGTAATGGTTGCAGTAATCCTGCGGGTCGGTGATGTTCTGCTTTGACTCTCTGATAGATATCACACTTGGCTATGTAACTTCCAATCTCTCTCTTCATTTTGTGCCACCAGAATAGTTCCTTCAAATCTTGGTACATCTTGGTTCCACCGGGATGAATGGAGTAAAGGGTATCATGGGCTTCCTTCAAAATGACTTGTTTCAACTCCGAATCTGCTGGTACACAGAGGCGTCCGTTGTACCAAAGAACTCTTTCTTCATCTTCGGTAAATCCTGGTGCCTTTCCTACAGCTATTTGGCGCTTGATTCCATCAATACTAGCATTTCCTTTATGTGCTTCCTTTATCTGGCTAATCAAGGTAGGCTGGAGCTCAATGCTTGCTAGGAATCCTTCACTAACTAGCTCCAGTCTAAACTTCTCAAATTCTTGATGCAAACTAGGCTGTTCTTCTGCGATCATGGAGTTTAATCGACATGGCAGTCTACTCAGAGCATCCGCTATCACATTGGCCTTGCCGGGGTGGTAGTGAATTTCCATGTCATAGTCCTTGATTAACTCTATCCATCTTCTCTGCCTCATATTTAGCTCCTTCTGGGTGATAATGTACTTCAGGCTCTTATGATCCAAATAGATCTCACAGCGATTACACCCATGAGGTAATGACGCCATACCTTCAAGGCTAAAACTACTGCTGCTAGCTCTAAGTCATGGGTTGGGTAATTCTGCTCATGTTGCTTCAGTTGCCTAGACATATATGATATCACTTTGCCTTCTTGCACCAACACACATCCAAGACCAATCTTGGAGGCTTCACAATAGATGTCAAATGGCTTGGTAATGTCAGGCATGATCAATATTGGGGCTGAGGTTAATCTGCTCTTGAGCTTCTGAAAACTCTCTTCACATTTATCCGTCCATTCAAACTTCTTGTCTTTCTTCAACAGTTGAGCCATGGGTCTTGCTATGCTTGAAAACCCTTCAACATACCTGCGGTAATATCCCGCTAATCCAAGAAATGCAACGGTCTTGATCTTCTGGGGATCGACGGCAATCCCTCCTGCATTCATAATATGTCCTAGCAATCCTACTTCTTTTAACCAGAACTCACATCTGCTGAACTTGGCATATAACTGATGCTCCCTAAGGGTTTCAAGGATAACTTCCACATGTTGCTCATGCGCTTCTTCTGACTTGGAGTAGATTAGGATGTCGTCGATAAAGACAACGACAAACTTATCAAAAAAATTCATAAAGGTCGTATTCATGAGATTCATGAAATAAGCTGGGGCATTGGTTAATCCAAATGACATGAAATTGTACTCATACAGTCCATATCAGGTGGTGAAGGCAGTCTTGGGGATATTCGTTGCGCAAATCTTCAGTTGATGGTAACCAGTCCTAAGATCAATCTTAGAGAACACTATGGCACCGGTCCGCTGGTGTTATGTGGCTGCTAGGGTTTGGGAGGGAGAGAGAGGGCTGCAAGGGCGCGAGAAGGCCGGCCGGGGGCCTTTTGCCCACGGCCGGGCAAGAGGGAAGGGATTTCCTTCTTAATTCTTGCTTGATTAGATTGATACATCTCCTCTCTATATATAGAGAGGTTTACTTGACTCCCAAGCAAGGCTTACTTGACCCCTAAGCAAACCATAAGACTAACGGGCCCAGACCCATGACGTACTCTAACAACTGGTCAAACATGTCTTCTATCTTTGGCAGGGGGTATTTGTTCTTGATGGTGACATCGTTCAGCTTACGGTAATCCGTACACCAATGAGTGGCACCGTCTTTCTTATCCACAAACAAAACTGGTGATCTCCATGGAGAGGCGCTTGGTTGAATCAAACCTTTGCTTTGCATATCATCTAGTTGCTTCTTCAGTTCCACTAGCTCTGTCGGGTTCATACTATAGGGTTTCTGAGCTATGGGTCCGGTTCCAGGAATTAGCTCGATGATAAACTCGTGATACGTCCAAAACGTATCTACTTTCCCGAACACTTTTGCTATTGTTTTGCCTCTAATTTGTGTATTTTGGATACAACTAACACGGACTAACGCTGTTTTCAGCAGAATTGCTCTGGTGTCTCGTTTTTGTGCAGAAATTCAACTTTCGGGAAAATCCTCGGAATTTATACCAAAGGGCCTATTTTACCAGAAGACTCACGGAGCCAGAAGGGCAGGCCTGGGGGAGGCCCACCAGGGCCCCCAGACGCTAGGCCGGCGCGGCCTGGAGGGGGGTGCGCCGCCCTAGCGTGTGGCCCCCTCGGCTGCCCTCTGACGCCCTCCTCTGGACTACTTAAAGGTTTCGATCTAAAAACGCGAGGCAGGAAGTCGAAGTCGCCAGAAACCCACCAATACGTCGCCACATCGCGAAACTCCGTCTCGGGACCAGAAACTCCGTTCTGGCACTCCGCCGGGACGGGGAATTGGAGGATATCATCGCCATCATCACCACCGACGCCTCTCCATCGACCAGCAATGCTTCCCCCATCCATGTGTGAGTAATTCCCCCGCTGTAGGCTGAAGGGGATGGTAGGGATTGGATGAGATTGGTCATGTAATAGCATAAGATTGTTAGGGCATAGTGCCTAGTGTCCGTAATTGGTACTTTGATGATATTGTTGCAACTTGTTATGCTTAGTGCTTGTCACTAGGGCCCGAGTGCCATGATCTCAGATCTGAACATGTTATTGTTTCATGAGGATATTCATTGTTTTATGATCTTACCTGCAAGTTGTATACACATGTCGCTGTCTGGAACCTGAGGCCCTGAAGTGACAGAAATCGGGACAACCGGAGGGGAAGGCGGTGATGTGAGGATCACATGTGTTCACAGAGTGTTAATGCTTTGCTCCGGTACTTTATTAAAAGGAGTACCTTAATATCTAGTAGATTCCCTAGAGGCCCGGCTGCCACCGGCTGGTAGGACAAAAGATGTTGTGCAAGTTTCTCATTGCGAGCACGTACGACTATATACGGAACACATGCCTATGGATTGCTTAGTACTTGGACACCGTTTTATTATTATCTGCAAATGCCCTCCTTTGATTGTAACATGAGTTTCTCTCATCCATGCAACGCCCGTCATCACACCCTGTGCCTACAGTATTTTAATCCTGCTGTTTACTGTAATCACTACTGCTGTCTCTGTTACTCTGCTGCTGTTATTTCACTACTGCTACTGCTACAAAACTGTTACTACAGATAAACTCTTGCGAGCAAGTCTATTTCCATGTGCAGCTGAATTGACAACTCCGCTGTTAAGGCTTTCAAGTATTCTTTGTCTCCCCTCGTGTCGAATCAATAAATTGGGTTTTACTTCCCGCGAAGACTGTTGCGATCCCCTATACTTGTGGGTCATCAACTCGATATCCCGATCTGGGGGCATACCGGGTAATTCATCAGGAAACACATCGGGGTAATTACAGACTACCCTGATTTGATCCAAGGTTGGCTTGTCTAAGCTCTTATTGCAGGTGAATTGTCTGGGCAGCCTTTCAGACACGTGTTCTACTAACACACCGATGCTACTAGTCATGGTGATGGCCTTCTTGGCACAGTCAATCAATCCATGATGTTTCGACATCCAATCCATACCCAACACTACTTCCAAACCTTTTGTTCCCAGAACTATCAAATTTGCATAAAAATCTACTTCATGTATTTTGATAGGCACAACTTTGCAAATTTTTCTAGCTTTAGTGGTTGAACCAGGTATTTTAACTATCATAACATGCTTCAAACTGATTGGTTGAATCTTACTAGTGCATGCAAAATCTTCAGTAACAAACGAGTGTGATGCTCCAGAATCAAACAAAACTCTTGCAGGTACTGATACGTCTCAAACGTATCTATAATTTCTTATGTTCCATGCTACTTTTATGATGATACTCACATGTTTTATACACACTTTATGTCATTATTATGCATTTTCCGACACTAACCTATTGACGAGATGCCAAAGAGCCAGTTGCTGTTTTCTGCTGTTTTTGGTTTCAAAAATCCTACAAAGGAAATATTCTCGGAATTGGACGAAATCAACGCCTAGGGTCTTATTTTTTCACGGAGCTTCCAGAAGACCGAAGGGGATACAAAGTGGGGCGACGAGGCGCCGACACCACAGGGTCACGCGGCCTGGGTGGGGCCCGCGCCGCCCTATGGTGTGGGGCCCCTACGCCGCCTCCAACCCTGCCCTTCCGCCTACTTATAGCCTCCATCGCGAAAACCCCTGTACCGAGAGCCACGATATAGAAATACTTCCAGAGACGCAGCCGCCACCAATCCCATCTCGGGGGATTCAGTAGATCGCCTCCGGCACCCTGCCGGAGAGGGGAATCATCTCCCGGAGGACTCTTCATCACCATGATCGCCTCCGGATTGATGTGTGAGTAGTTCATCCTTGGACTATGGGTCCATAGCAGTAGCTAGATTGTTGTCTTCTCCTCATTGTGCTATCATGTTAGATCTTGTGAGCTGCCTATTGACACGCGTACAGCACGCGACCGTTGGGAACCCCAAGTGGAAGGTGTGATGCGTACAACAGTAAGTTTCCCTCAGTATGAAACCAAGGTTTATCGAACCAGTAGGAGCCAAGAAGCACGTTGAAGGTTGATGGCGGCGGAGTGTAGTGCGGCGCAATACCAGGGATTCCGGCGCCAACGTGGAACCTGCACAACACAACCAAGATACTTTGCCCTAACATAACAGTGAGGTTGTCAATCTAACCGGCTTGCTGTAACAAAGGATTAGATGTACAGTGTGGATGATGATGTTTGCAGAGAACAGTAAGAACAAGTATTGCAGTAGATTGTATTCGATGTAAAGAATGGACCGGGGTCCACAGTTCACTAGTGGTGTCTCTCCAATAAGAAATAGCATGTTGGGTGAACAAATTACAGTTGGGCAATTGACAAATAAAGATAGCATGACAATGCACATACATGTTATGATGAGTAGTGTGAGATTTAATTGGGCATTACGACAAAGTACATAGACCGCTATCCAGCATGCATCTATGCCTAAAAAGTTCACCTTCAGGTTATCATCCGAACCCCTTCCAGTATTAAGTTGGAAACAACAGACAATTGCATTAAATATGGTGTGTAATGTAATCAACAAATACATCCTTGGACATAGCATTGATGTTTTATCCCTAGTGGCAACAGCACATCCACAACCTTAGAACTTTCTGTCACTATCCCAGATTTAATGGAGGCATGAACACCCACTATCGAGCATAAATACTCCCTCTTGGAGTTACAAGTAACGACTTGGCCAGAGCCTCTACTAATAACGGAGAGCATGCAAGATCATAAACAACACATTGATGATAGATTGATAATCAACATAACATAGCATTCAATATTCATCGGATCCCAACAAACGCAACATGTAGCATTACAAATAGATGATCTTGATCATGTTAGGCAGCTCACAAGATCTAACAATGATAGCACAATGAGGAGAAGATGATCATCTAGCTACTGCTATGGACCAATAGTCCAGGGGTGAACTACTCACACATCACTCCGGAGGCGACCATGACGGTGAAGAGTCATCCGGGAGATGATTCCCCTCTCCGGCAGGGTGCTGGAGGTGATCTCCTGAATCCCCCCGAGATGGGATTGGCGGCGGCGACGTCTCTGGAAGGTTTTCCGTATCGTGGCTCTCGGTACTAGAGTTATTATCGACGAAAGCTTCTTATAGGCGAAGAGGTAGGTCAGGGGGCGACACGAGGGACCCACACAGTAGGGCCGCGCGGCCAGGACCTGGGCCGCGCCGCCCTAGCGTGTCGTCGCCTCGTCTCCCCACTTCGTTTCCCTTTCGGACTTCTGGAAGCTTCGTGTAAAAATAAGATCCTTTGCGTTGATTTCGTCCAATTCCGAGAATATTTCCTTACTAGGATTTCTGAAACCAAAAACAGCAGAAAACAACAACTGGCTCTTCGGCATCTTGTTAATAGGTTAGTGCCGGAAAATGCATAAATATGACATAAAGTATGTATAAAACATGTAGGTATTGTCATAAAACAAGCATGGAACATAAGAAATTATCGATACGTTGGAGACGTATCAGCATCCCCAAGCTTAGTTCCTACTCGTCCCGAGTAGGTAAATGATACAAAGATAATTTCTGAATCATATAGCACATGTAATGAATGCAGCGATTCGAAGCAATGGTAAAGACAATGAGTAAACAACTGAATCATATAGCAAAGACTTTTCATGAATAGTACTTTCAAGGCAAGCATCAATAAGTCTTGCATAAGAGTTAACTCATAAAGCAATAAATTCAAAGTAAAGGCATTGAAGCAACACAAAGGAAGATTAAGTTTCAGCGGTTGCTTTCAACTTGTAACATGTATATCTCATGGATATTGTCAACATAAAGTAATATAATAAGTGCAATAAGCAAGTATGTAGGAATCAATGCAAAGTTAACACAAGTGTTTGCTTCTAGGATGGAGAGAAGTGGGTAAACTGACTCAACATAAAAGTAGAAGAATGGCCCTTCGATGAGGGAAGCATTGATTGCTATATTTGTGCTAGAGCTTTTATTTTGAAGACATAGAGAGAGCATAAAAGTAAAGTTTTGAGAAGTGTTTGTTGTTGTCAACGAATGGTAATGGGCACTCTAACCACCTTGCCAGACAGACCTTCGAAGAGCGGTTCCCATGAAAGATTTTTATTTTTGGGTGGCACTCCTTCCAACCTTTGCTTTCACAAACCAAGGCTAACCGAATCCTCGGGTGACTGCCAACAATCTCATACCATGAAGGAGTACCTTTTTATTTTAGTTTTATTTAGATGACACTCCTCCCCACCTTTGCTTTCTCAAGCCATGGCTAACCGAATCCTCGGGTGCCATCCAGCAATCACATACCATGGAGGAGTGTCTATCGTTGGAAAATTATGAAGGTTAATTAATTTGGGACTGGGAATCCCATTGCCAGCTCTTTTTGCAAAATTATTGGATAAGTGGATGAAGCCACTAGTCCATTGGTGAAAGTTGCCCAACAAGATTGAAAGATAAACACCACATACTTCCTCATGAGCTATAAAACATTGACACAAATAAGAGGTAATAACTTTTGAAGTGTTTAAAGATAGCACTCAAGCAATTTACTTTGGAATGGCAGAGAAATACCATGTAGTAGGTAGGTATGGTGGACACAAATGGCATAGTTTTTGGCTCAAGGATTTGGATGCACGAGAAGTAATCCCTCTCAATACAAGGCTTAGGCTAGCAAGGTTGTTTGAAGCAAACACAAGTATGAACCGGTACAACAAAACTCACATAAAAACATATTGCAAGCATTATAAGACTCTACACTGTCTTCCTTGTTGTTCAAACCCTTACTATAAAATATCTAGACCTTAGAGAGACCAATCATGCAAACCAAATTTTAGCAACCTCTATGTATTTCTTCATTAATAGGCGCAAAGTATATGATGCAAGAGCTTAAACATGATCCTTATGAGCACAACAATTGCCAAGTATCAAATTATTCAAGACATTCTACCAATTACTACATGTAGTATTTCCCGTTTCCAACCATATAACAATTAACGAAGCAGTTTCAACCTTCGCCATGAACATTATGAGTAAAGCTAAGGACATATTTGTCCATATGCAACAGCGGAGCGTGTCTCTCTCCCACACAATGAATGCTAGGATACAACTTTATTCAAACAAAACAAAACAAAAACATACAGACGCTCCAAGTAAAGCACATAAGATGTGACGGAATAAAAATATAGTTTAATTAGAGGAACCTGATAATGTTGTCGATGAAGAAGGGGATGCCTTGGGCATCCCCAAGCTTAGATGCTTGAGTCTTCTTGATATATGCAGGGATGAACCACCGGGGCATCCCCAAGCTTAGAGCTTTCACTCTCCTTGATCATATTGTATCATCCTCCTCTCTTGATCTTTGAAAACTTCCTCCACACCAAACTCAAAACAACTCATTAGAGGGTTAGTGCATAATCAAAATTCACATGTTCAGAGGTGACATAATCATTCTTAACACTTCTGGACATTGCACAAAGCTACTGAAAGTTAATGGAATGAAGAAATCCATCAAGCATAGCAAAACAGGCAATGCGAAATAAAAGGCAGAATCTGTCAAAACATAACAGCCCGTAAAGACGATTTTTTTAGGTGCACCAGACTTGCTCAAATGAAAATTCTCAAATTTAATGAAAGTTGCGTACATATCTGAGTATTAGCCACGTAAATTGGTAGATTTTTCTGAGTTAACTACAGAGACTACTGCTCAAATTCGTGACAGCAAGAAATCTGTTTCTGCGCAGTAATCCAAATCTAGTATGAACCTTACTATCAAAGACTTTACTTGGCACAACAATGCAACAAAATTAAGATAAGGATAGGTTGCTACAGTAGTAACAACTTCCAAGACTCAAATATAAAAGAAAATGCTGTAGTAAAATCATGGGTTGTCTCCCATAAGCACTTTTCTTTAACGCCTTTCAGCTAGGCGCAGAAAGTGTGTATCAAGTATTATCAAGAGATGATGTATCAACATCATAATTTGTTCTAATGATAGAATCAAAAGGTAACTTCATTCTCTTTCTAGGGAAGTGTTCCATACCTTTCTTGAGAGGAAATTGATATTTAATATTACCTTCCTTCATATCAATAATAGCACCAACAGTTCGAAGAAAAGGTCTTCCCAATATAATGGGACAAGATAAATTGCATTCAATATCCAAGACAACAAAATCAACGCAGACAAGTTTATTGTTAACCGTAATGCGGACATTATCAACCCTCCCCAAAGATTTCTTTGTAGAATTATCAACAAGATTAACATCCAAATAACAATTTTTCAATGGTGGCAACTCAAGCATATTATAGATTTTCCTAGGCATAACGGAAATACTTGCACCAAGATCACATAAAGCATTGCAATCAAAATCATTGACCTTCATCTTAATGATGGGCTCCCAACCATCCTCTAACTTCCTAGGAATAGAAGTTTCACGATTTAATTTCTCTTCTCTAGCTTTTATGAGAGCATTTGTAATATGTCTTGTAAAGGCCAAATTTATAGCACTAGCATTAGGACTTTTAGCAAGTTTTTGTAAGAAATTTATAACTTCATAGATATGGCAATCATCAAAATCTAAACCATTATGATCTAAAGCAATGGGATCATTATCCCCAACATTGGAAAAAAAATCAGCAGTTTTATCACAAGCAATTTCAGCAGTTTTAGCAGGTTTCGGCTGTTTTACAGGCTTTGCATTAGAAGTAGAAACATTGCCAACACCAATTATTTTACCATTTATAGTAGGAGGTGTAGCAACATGTGAAGCATTAGCATTGCTAGTGGTGGTAATAGTCCAAACTTTAGCTATATTGTTATCTTTAGCATTTTCTTCTTTTTCCCACCTAGCACACAATTCGGCCATCAATCTAATATTCTCATCAATTCTAACTTGGATGGCGTTTGCTATAGCAAATGACTTAATATCTTTATTTTCATTAGGCATAACTTTCGATTTCAAAATATCAACATCAGCCGCAAGACTATCGACTTTAGAAGCAAGTATATCAATGTTCCCAAGCTTTTCTTCAACAGATTTGTTAAAAGGAGTTTGTGTACTAATAAATTCTTTAAGAATGGCTTCAAGTCCAGGGGGTGCATTCCTATTATTGTTGTAAGGATTCCCATAAGAATTACCATACCCGTTACCATTATTATAAGGATATGGCCTATAGTTGTTACTAGAATTATTCCGATAAGCATTGTTGTTGAAATTATTATTTTTAATGAAGTTCACATCAACATGTTCTTCTTGGGCAACCAATGAAGCTAATGGAACATTATTAGGATCAACATTAGTCCTACCATTCACAAGCATAGACATAATAGCATCAATCTTATCACTCAAGGAGGAGGTTTCTTCAACAGAATTTACCTTCTTACCTTGTGGAGCTCTTTTCGTGTGCCATTCAGAGTAATTAATCATCATATTATCAAGAAGCTTTGTTGCGGCGCCTAGAGTGATGGACATAAAAGTACCTCCAGCAGTTTAATCCAATAGGTTCCGTGAAGAAAAATTCAGTCCTGCATAAAAGGTTTGGATGATCATCCAAGTAGTCAGTCCATGGGTAGGGCAATTTTTAACCAAAGATTTCATTCTTTCCCATGCTTGAGCAACATGCTCATTATCCAATTGTTTAAAATTCATTATACTACTTCTCAAAGATATAATTTTAGCAGGAGGATAATATCTACCAATGAAAGCATCCTTACATTTAGTCCATGAATCAATACTATTCTTAGGAAGAGATAGCAACCAATCTTTAGCTCTTCCTCTTAATGAGAAAGGAAACAATTTTAATTTTATAATGTCACCATCTACATCCTTATAATTTTGCATTTCACATAGTTCAAAAAAATTATTAAGATGGGCAGCAGCATCATCACAACTAACACCAGAAAATTGCTCTCTCATAACAAGATTTAGTAAAGCAGGTTTAATTTCAAAGAATTCTGCTGTAGTAGCAGGTGGAGCAATAGGCGTGCAAAAGAAATCATTATTATTTGTGTTTGTGAAGTCACACAACTTAGTATTTTCAGGAGTACCCATTTTAGTAACAGTAAATAAAGCAAACTAGATAAAGTAAATGCAAGTAACTAATTTTTTTGTGTTTTTAATATGGAGAACGCAAACAAGATAGTAAATAAAGTAAAGCTAGCAACTAATTTTTTTGTATTTTGATATAGTGCAGGAAACAAAGAAGTAAATAAAATAAAGCAAGACAAAAAACAAAGTAAAGAGATTGGAAGTGGAGACTCCCCTTGCAGCGTGTCTTGATCTCCCCGGCAATGGCGCCAGAAATTTAGCTTGACACGCGTACAACACGCGACCGTTGGGAACCCCAAGTGGAAGGTGTGATGCATACAGCAGTAAGTTTCCCTCAGTAAGAAACCAAGGTTTATCGAACCAGTAGGAGCCAAGAAGCACGTTGAAGGTTGATGGCGGCGGAGTGTAGTGCAGCGCAACACCAGGGATTCCGGCGCCAACGTGGAACCTGCACAACACAACCAAGATACTTTGCCCCAACGTAACAGTGAGGTTGTCAATCTCACCGGCTTGCTGTAACAAAGGATTAGATGTATAGTGTGGATGATGATGTTTGCAGAGAACAGTAAGAAAAAATATTGCAGTAGATTGTATTCGATGTAAAGAATGGACCGGGGTCCACAGTTCACTAGTGGTGTCTCTCCCATAAGAAATAGCATGTTGGGTGAACAAATTACAGTTGGGCAATTGACAAATAAAGATAGCATGACAATGCACATACATGTTATGATGAGTAGTGTGAGATTTAATTGGGCATTACGACAAAGTACATAGACCGCTATCCAGCATGCATCTATGCCTAAAAAGTCCACCTTCAGGTTATCATCCGAACCCCTTCCAGTATTAAGTTGCAAACAACAGACAATTACATTAAGTATGGTGCGTAATGTAATCAACAAATACATCCTTAGACATAGCATTGATGTTTTATCCCTAGTGGCAACAGCACATCCACAACCTTAGAACTTTCTGTCACTGTCCCGGATTTAATGGAGGCATGAACCCACTATCGAGCATAAATACTCCCTCTTGGAGTTACAAGTAACGACTTGGCCGAGCCTCTACTAATAACGGAGAGCATGCAAGATCATAAACAACACATTGATGATAGATTGATAATCAACATAACATAGCATTCAATATTCATCGGATCCCAACAAACGCAACATGTAGCATTACAAATAGATGATCTTGATCATGTTAGGCAGCTCACAAGATCTAACAATGATAGCACAATGAGGAGAAGACGACCATCTAGCTACTGCTATGGACCCATAGTCTAGGGGTGAACTACTCACACATCACTCCGGAGGCGACCATGGCGGTGAAGAGTCCTCCGGGAGATGATTCCCCTCTCCGGCAGGGTGCCGGAGGTGATCTCCTGAATCCCCCGAGATGGCATTGGCGGCGGCGGCGTCTCTGGAAGGTTTTCCGTATCGTGGCTCTCGGTACTGGAGTTATTATCGACAAAGGCTTCTTATAGGCGAAGAGGTAGGTCAGGGGGCGACGCGAGGGACCCACACAGTAGGGCCGCGCGGCCAGGACCTGGGCCGCGCCGCCCTAGCATGTCGTCGCCTCGTCGCCCTACTTCGTTTCCCTTTCGGACTTCTGGAAGCTTCGTGGAAAAATAAGATCCTGGGCATTGATTTCGTCCAATTCCGAGAATATTTCCTTACTAGGATTTCTGAAACCAAAAACAGCAGAAAACAGCAACTGGCTCTTCGGCTTGTTAATAGGTTAGTGCCGGAAAATGCATAAATATGACATAAAGTATGTATAAAACATGTAGGTATTGTCATAAAACAAGCATGGAACATAAGAAATTATCGATACGTTGGAGACGTATCACCTATCATGATCAAGATCATCTATTTGTAATGCTACATGTTGTGTTTGTTGGGATCCGATGAATATGGAATACTATGTCAAGTTGATTATCAATCTATCATATATGTGTTGTTTATGTTCTTGCATGCTCTCCGTTGCTAGTAGAGGCTCCGGCCAAGTTGATACTTGTAACTCCAAGAGGGAGTATTTATGCTCGATAGTGGGTTCATGCCTCCATTGAATCTGGGACAGTGACAGAAAGTTCTAAGGTTGTGGATGTGATGTTGCCACTAGGGATAAAACATCGATGCTTTGCCTAAAGATATTTGTGTTGATTAGATTACGCACCATACTTAATGCAATTGTCTGTTGTTTGCAACTTAATACTGGAAGGGGTGCGGATGCTAACCTGAAGGTGGACTTTTTAGGCATAGATGCATGCTGGATAGCGGTCTATGTACTTTGTCGTAATGCCCTGATTAAATCTCATAGTATTCATCGTGATATGTATGTGCATTGTTATGCCCTCTCTATTTGTCAATTGCCCAACTGTAATTTGTTCACCCAACATGCTATTTATCTTATTGGAGAGACACCACTAGTGAACTGTGGACCCCGGTCCATTCTTTTACATCTGAATACAATCTACTGCAAACATTGTTCTTTACTGTTCTTCGCAAACAAACATCATCTTCCACACCATACATTTAATCCTTTGTTTACAGCAAGCCGATGAGATTGACAACCTCACTGTTACGTTGGGGCAAAGTATTTTGATTGTGTTGTGCAGGTTCCACGTTGGCGCCGGAATCCCTGGTGTTGCGCCGCACTACACTCTGTCACCAACGACCTTCACGTGATCCTTGACTCCTACTGGTTCGATAAACCTTGGTTTCTTACTGAGGGAAACTTGCTGCTGTACGCATCACACCTTCCACTTGGGGTTCCCAACGGGCGTGTACTTTACGCGTCATCAGGTACTGAGTTAACAGAAAACATACCCAGCACGACATCTGGCGCTTCCTGGGCTTCTTCGGCATTCATGTGAAAGAGGCGGCCATTGCGGTTGTTCGGGTTGCCTGGGGCAAACTTCCTTCCAGTTGAGACACGGCGCTGTTGCTGGGCAGGTGCAGCGGTATTGGGGGCAGTCTTTGCTAGCTTCTTGGGGCACTCATTGGAGTAATGTCCCGTAACTCCACATTCATAACAAGTCACAGTTGACTTGTCCTTTGGGGCAATGGGGACAACATTGCTTCCAGTCCCTGGGACGGTGTTTTTGTTGTTGTGGTTGGCGGGGGCTGTCATCAGGGCACGGTTGAAGTGGTTGTTGTTGGCATGGTGGTTGTTATTGCCTCCTGGCCTTGGGTGTCCGCCACTCCGGTTGGGGAAATTCGGACGTGACAGCGGCATTGGTGGTTTGTTGAGTCTTGGGGCAAATCCTCCACTTGAGCTGGGGCGATACCTTGATGTATTGCTGGGTCCACTCTGATTCATCATTCTGCGCTTGCGGTTCTCATTGGCCCGATGAAGCTTTCCTTCCATCTGGATGGCAGAATCCACTAGTTCTTCCAGGTCAGCAAACGGAATGTTCGCTAACACAGTCTGCATCTCATCATGCAGTCCATTCAGGAATCTTTCTTTCTTCTTCTCATTGGTGTCGGTCTCGTCCGGGGTGTACCTAGACAGAGTGAGGAACCTGTCACGGTATTCCACCACAGACATCCTTCCTTGCTTGAGTTCCCTGAACTCATCTCTCATATTCTTGATCAAACCCGGGGGCACATGGTATCTGCTGAACTTGAGCTTGAAGTCCTCCCAAGTCATCATCTGTCCTGCATTCATTGCACGGGCACTGTTCCACCAGGCTCTGGCAGGTCCTGACAGATAGTGGGTGGCAAACAGCACCTTCTCAGCAGTTTCAACTCCTACAACTTCCAGGTTGTTCTCCATTGATTGGAGCCAGTCATCTGCATCCAGGGGCTCTTCAGTCTTGCTGAACATGGGGGGATTAGTATTCTGGAAGTTCTTCAACTTAGATCTAGGATGATCATGAGGTCCACGGCCTTGGTTGTTCCGGGCTATCTGCTGCAACACGGCAAGGTTGTCTTGCCGCTCAGCTCTTTCGGCTTCTTTATCTGCCCTCATCATTTGCAGAATCTGCAACATTGCATCTTGGGTGTTGCTGTGGGTTGGACGGGCCATCTGAACATTGAGATAGATCATAAGATAAGAGGGAAATTTCTATGGCTTGTTTGGGTGAAGTTTAAAAAGTTTAAAACTTGCGCACTTGTCATGTTGAAATCAAACAACACTTTCATTCATTCCAAACAACATTACAAGCTAACACACCAATGGTTTTAAGAACCATTTACTCGTTCTACGATACAAGTGGGAAAGATACAAACTCACACCTACGCGAGTGCTCCAGTGAGACTACTCCTCATCATCAACATCTATCGGAATGAAGTCACCCACTCTGGCTTCCAGGAACTCATAGCCCTCCACATCTGAATGTACTAGGACGTCGCCTAGAGGGGGGGTGAATAGGTGGTGTATAAAAACTTCTACTTGAGAGCTAAACTAGGCGGAATAAAACTAAGTGTTTACTAGTTTAGCTCAAAGGCTATCAACTAAGGGTTTGCCTAAGAGCACCAACAACCTATGCTAGCATGATGAGCAACAAGGTGATAACAAGCTAGGTATAGCATCAAGCATGATAGATATCACAATGTAAAGCGCATAGGTAAAGGAGCTTGGGTTGAGAAGTAACCGGTGCACGAGGAGACGACGATGTATCCCGAAGTTCACACCCAAGGGTGCTACGTCTCCGTTGGAGCAGTGTGGAGGCACGAGGCACTCCAATGAGCCACTAGGGCCACCGTATTCTCCTCGAGCCTTTCATCCAAGGAGGAAATCCTCGATCCACTAAGGGACCCTTGAGGGTGGTCACCAAACCCGTACAAGCTTGGCAAACTCCCAAGTATCAAGCTTGAGGAAACTCCACAACACGGAGGCTCTCAAGTACAAGGCCACAAGAGGCTACAACACGCCACACCGGCAACAAAACCACCAAGACACCAACGCGCCACAACCGGCTCCAAAACCACAAAGGCTACCACACTCCGCAAATGCAACAACGCCACAAAGGCTATCACGCCACAAAGACAACCACGCCACAAATACGACAAGGCCACAAAGGCTACAAGAACACCAGTAAGATGTAACACGCCCTCTACGAGATCGATACCCCGGAGAGAACCCAAACCGATGCACCTAATGCAATGGCTAAGAACACCACTAAGATGCCCAAGTTCTTCTCTCCCAAATTCCAACAAAGCTACAAAATCTATTGGGGGAATAAGGGAGGAAGAACAAATATGTGGAGAAACACCAAATAACTCCAAGACCTAGATCTAGCAAGATCCCCTCACTTGGAGAGGGATTCAATTGGTGAAGCTCTAGATCTAGGTCTCCTCTCTCCTTTCCCACAAAAATATGCAAGAAATATTGGGGGAATCAAGAGGAGGAAGAAACAACTCAAGGTCAACAATGGAGGAGAGATAATGGAGGGGTGGAAGTGGTTGGGTCGGAGGTGGAAGAGGGGTATAAATAGAGACTCCAAAATATAGCTGTTGGGGCTGGAAAAACGGTCAGATTCGCGCCCGAGCGGTACTACCGCTTGTCAAAGCGGTACCACCGCTCGCGCGCGAACTGCGCAAAAAACGGTAAGCAAACGCCCCAAACCGGTAGTACCGCTGCACAGAGCGGTTCTACCGGTTAACCCAAAAATTAGATATGAAACAGCGAAGGAAGAGAGAGGGGCAGCAACGTGGCAGTAGAGCAGAGCATGCGCGCGTGATTGCATGCGGCGTGTGTGCAAGGCAGCAGAGCAAGAGCAGTAGGCAGCATGCAACATGGGGCCAGCAGCAAGCGAGGCGTGAGCGGGAGCGGGGCGCATGCGCAGGAATCGAGGACAAGCGGGTCAACGCCCATCCTCTCCCGCGCGGGAGCGTCGAGCGGGCGGCATCAAATCGATCGATCGATCGATCGCGAGCGTGCTGGCGACGGGCGAGCAGCGCGCGAGCGAGGGCGGCCTGGGCGTGCGCGGCATGGGGCTGGGCCCAGGCGTGAGGCGGCCCAAGGCGGAGGTGGCCGCAGCGGCGTGGTGGGCCGGTGGTTGGCCGCGGCCCAAGAGCGGGGCGGTGGAGGAAGCTGCCGGGGAAAAAAACGAGATGGGCCGAGCGGTAGTACCGGGCCCGGTACCGGCCTGGTACCGCTCTGGGTCCAGTACCTCGCAGTGAGGCTTACGGTACTGGGCCGGTACTGCACGCGGTACTACCGCGGCCCATTTGTGCTGTTTTTCTTTTCCAAATAATATGCAACACGGAAAACGCAATAACTTGAGCTAGGCAACTCCGATTAGGGTGAAACCAATTTTGTTGGAAAGAGGGCGACAAGGGCTACCTTCTAACATGATGAAATCATGGAAAAGAGAGAGTGATGATTTTCTCATTGTCATAGAGGTGTAACCTCTCAATACGGTATATCGGGAAAATCATCACCCTCGCACATGCAACATGCAATGCAACCGGAATCCGTTTCATGGATAAGAACCAAGAAGAACCAAGAAACACGATACAATGCATGCAAGGTTTGAGCTCTCTCCGATGATGCGTTCTACTAACCTATCGAGCACAAACCTTATCCTTGCGCGTTCCTCTTGAGTCGGCAAGCTCCGTCTTCACCCTCTTCATCATTGTACATGACACCGTCTTCCTCCAACATTCACGCCACCGTCTTCTTTGATCTTGTATGCACGCCACCGTCTTCATTCATCTTCTACACCGTCTTCTCTCTTCATCTTCAACACCGTCTTCGTCTCTCTTCGACACCGTCTTCATCGTACTCGATCTTCTCCATCTTGCAACCTTGAAACCGACACATGGCTATGGACACGACCTAAGATAGATTCTCAATGCAACCGTTAGTCCATAGGGATTGTCATCAATTACCAAAACCACACATGGGGTAATGGACATGTTCTTGCAATCTCCCCCATTTTGGTAATTGATGACAATCTCTTTGAGAGGGTTTAAATATGGAATTTAGCGAACAACCCCAAGTTGAATATTTAGAACAAACCCCCCCATAATTTATGCATGTGTGAATGAACTTGAATTTCATTGCATATACCGGCAATTAAAGCCTAGCGGAGTATCCTCTAAATATTCAATCATGCAAAGCAACAAATGCAAGGCATGAAAGGCAAATGCTTAAGAACCAACCAAAGCAATTCCCTTAAACCCTCCAAACTTCTCCCCCGTTGACATCGATTGCCGAAATGGGTGAAAGGTTTAGAAGGCCAATATAGTGAGTGTTCCTTGATAAGTTGTGCATTTCTCATAATTGTGAGTGAAATCAAATGCACATATTCAATGATGAATCTTCGGAGGAAATCAAACTATATTGAGGTTCCAATATTGCAAGAGGATATGAAGGTGAGAAGGCTTCGACAAATGAAGCAAGCAATCCAATGACCCAAAAAGAAACACAAGCTTAATAAGAAGCAAGTAAAAAACAAAGCTTGTGCCAAAATCAAATATGAGTGCTTGAAGATGCAAATAGGATAAAATGAGCATTCATATCAAATTATTTTTGGAGCCATCAAGAGACAAACAAGAATGAAAAGAATGGACTCCAACAAAGAGGGACATCAAAAGATATGTACCATCTCTCATGTATACAAGTTTCTCTAAGTGGACAACATCACAAAGATATTTATCCACAAAGAAACATGCACACACAAGATAGGTACAAGAGAAATAGAGCAAGATATCCAAAACAAGCATTCTCAAGGACTTATCTCATTTTAAGAATCTAAACCAAATATAAAGTAATGAGATAACCAACTCCCAAAGAAAGCAAGGTTCCAAATAAACCAAACCCTCAACGCTTTTCATGATGGCACAAAAGTACCGAAAAGAAAAGGTTTGTCTTCCAAAGTCAAATTCTTGAAACAAGGGAGTGTTTTAGCAAACATAGGAGAGCTCCCCCAAGATTAGTGCACTATTTAGAATTTTGCATTTGAATAGAAAATGCACAAATGCGGGATTATTGCTCAACCATGTTTATCAAAACACTAACAAGTGAAATAAGGAGATCCAAAAGAATCAAGGAAGACAAATGGGAGTCTAACCCACAAGGACAAATTCTTGGCAAGAAATGAAGCAATTGAGCACATGAGCCAAGTGTGAGGATGATCCGGAACAATACCACACACTTTATTACCAAATGTCCAAGGACATGAGGTATTTAGGAAGTACTTCCATATGGTAGTTTGTGAGTATGTCCAAGATCATCTTCACAACAAAGAAAGCATATGGTAAAGTGGGATTTGTTTGAGCAAACATGTCACATAGGAACAAGATAATCTAAAATATCAATTCTATGTGACACAACCTTAAGTGTTTACATTTTCTAGGCTTGTCAGATGCACAAAGCATAATACTCCCCCATAATGTGATAAAGACATTTTTCGTGCAAGAGGCAAATAAGAACAAAGTGAGATAATTAATGGACATTATAGAATTTTAATTCATCATGTCGCACATTTTAGGATTGTGAAATGCTAAAAGCATATCACTCCCCCAAAATGGGATAGTCCATTAATTTCTCACATGAGCCAACAACTAAGATATCAATAAGATGCAATAGGCTCAACAAAGAACAATTGTACATGATGTGACACCCATCATATATAAGCATGAAAGCAAGATAAGCAAGTAGGAAGCACAACATACACAACCACATGCAAGGTACAAAACCAACACATGTAAAAGGGGAGCGAGTAACTTTCAATGTAAAGGAGTTGAGGACTCGTTACCGCAAGGAGGAGCATGGGTAAAGGATGAAAGGAATAGTACTTGACTTGAGGAAGTGAGAATGATGAAGATCCCCCCAAGTCATCATGAACTAGTCAAGCCTCCATGCCCTCCACATGTACCTATTGATCAAATTTTGGCTTGTTGGTCCCAAAAAAGTTGGGTCCTAAGAAGTTAGTCACAATAGGCTTGGCAACCCAAATGGTTCTTTTTACGAAACCACTTTGAGTGCCAACATATTTGGCAAACACATCGCCAACCTTATCCTTATGTAGAGAATAAGCACCATGGATCAAGATAGGGTTGGATGAGTTACCACTAGTGCAAAAGGAGGAGATGTGGCCCTTCTCACGGCATATGTAGCATGTTCTTCTCTCCTCCTTCTTCTCACTTGATTTCTCCACAACGGGAGCCTTGGCTTGATCCTTCTTGGGTAGCGGCCTTTCTTCAAGTCGAGGAAGACCTTGAGCTTGGCCTTGAGGTAGACCATGAGCTCCATCTTGAGGCCGCTTCCCTTGTTTCTTCTCGCCAAGTGGATTCTTCTTCAAGGGACACGATCTAACGTGATGCCCTTCAATCTTGCACTTGAAGCACACAATCTTGGCGGTGTCCTTCACATGCCCATGGCCCTTCTTCTGCTTGTGCGTGGTGGACTTGTTCTTGTTGTTGGAGTTGAATCCAAGTCCACTCTTGTCATTTGGGGATTGCTTCCCTTCATGACCCTTTACCAAGCCCTTCTTCAAAGAAGTGACTTGGGCCTCGAGCTCTTCGATTTCTCCTACATGGTTAGTAACAACACAAGTACTAGAGGAAGTGGAAGCTTCACTGTTAGAGCAACAAGGCAAGGTATGTAATTCACCACAAGATATAGCAATAGCATGGGTGGGTGAATTACTAGCACTAGCACATGGAATTGTAGAGCAACAAGGCATAGAAGGTAGTTCACCACAAGATAAGTCAATAGCATGAGTGGGTGAACTAAAAGCACTAGCACATGGAAAAATAGCATTTTGAGAGGTAGTGCTAGTACTCACATGAGGCTCACAAGATTTTACCTTTGGCATGATAGCCTCATGAGCTAACTTTAGCAAATCATTAGAGACTAGAAGATCATCATGGGAGCTAGAAAGATTTCCATGACTTTCATCCAATTTCTCATAATTTCTTGTTAGCAAAGCAAGTTGAGCCCTTAGCTCAACATTCTCCTTCAAGATGGATGCTTCACAAGAGGTAGAGTTAGTAGACAAGCATTATCAATTATAGCACAAGGAGAAGGCAACTTAGCAAGCTCTATTAGGTTGAGAGCCTTAAATTTCTCATGTGACTCGGTGAGTTTGATGAGCTCACTCTCCAGGGTCCTAAAACAATTTTTGAGAAGCTCAAAATCCTCAACGAGTTTAGCATGAGCAATTACTAGCTCATCATTTTTAATTTGAAAATCATGTGCCACCTCTAAAGCTCTATCACGAGATTCCTTTAATTTAGATAGCTCTAGAGTAAAGGTCTCCTCAAAAGATTCATTGGTGGTTTGTTGTTCTTCAAGAGCTTCACTAAGAGTTGCAATCTCGTTTGCATACTCGCTCTCATGCCCTTCCATTTTCTCAATAAGTTTTGTGCTCTCAATGGCAAAAGCAAAGATTTTCATGAAGTTAGAGCAAGCAAATTTCTTATCATGAAGAGCATGCAATACTAACTCACCCATCATGTTTAAGGAAGCAACATTAAGTTCTTCCATATCATCATCCTCATCATCACTAGATATATAGGGTTCCAAGGAAGGAGATACCTTAGAAGCCTTAGCCATAAGGCAAGTGTGGGAACCATGAGATGATGAAGAGGAAGAAGTAATTGAAGCTCCATCCAATATCTTGTCTTGGCCCATAGTATCCTTGGTTCCCTCTACATTTTTAGTCACACAAATACTAGAGGAAAGGCAAAGTATGTTCATTATGGCAACAAGACAAGGCAAGCACATCATCATGGAATGAAGATATGCAAGGACTACCAACAGTAGCATGTAAATCATTTATAGTGCTACAAGTGTTCAAGTCCAAAGATGAAACATTGCAATGGGATAGGGATGTAGAATCATCAAGAGAAATCTCACTATCAACAATACAATGTTCATCACCACTCACCATAACATTACCTTGTGTCTTACCACACATTGGTGAAGTGGAAGGAGTGCGATCATCCTCAATGGTCTTGGACCCACCATATGTATCTCGAAGCTTTATCCAAAACTCATGAGCACTCCGGAAAGGCGCGATGGAGGAAATCACTACATGACTCGCAACATGGAAAAGCACTTTAGTAGCTTGAGAATCTACATAAGAGTTTTTCTTCTCCTCAAAAGTTGGATTTTGTGGATCCTTAGGAGGAGAAAAACCCATATCAAGAATTTGCTCCACATGTGGGTGCATGCCCCTAAAATAATCAAGCATGTAGAATTTCCAAGCATCATAATTAGTGCCATCAAATGTAAAGGTGGAAATGTGCACTAATCCTCTAGCCGACGTCATACTCTCTAGGCGGTGAAGCTCAACAAGATAAGAGAGCCCTCGCTCTGATACCAATTGAATGTACTAGGACGTCGCCTAGAGGGGGGTGAATAGGCGGTGTATAAAAACTTCTACTTGAGAGCTAAACTAGGCGGATGATACGTCTCCAACGTATCTATAATTTCTGATGTTCCATGCTTGTTTTAGGACAATACCTACATGTTTTCTTCACACTTTATATCGTTTTGATGCGTTTTCCGGAACTAACCTATTGACGAGACGCCGAAGCGCCAGTTCCTGTTTTCTGCTGTTTTGGTTTTAGAAATCCTAGTAAGGAAATATTCTCGGAATTGGACGAAATCAACGCCCAGCATCTTATAATTCCACGAAGCTTCCAGAACACCCGAGAGGGACCAGAGGAGAGCCACAGGGCCACCACACATGTGGCCGGCGCGGCCCAGGGGGGCGCCCCCCTATTGTGTGGCGCCCCCGTAACCCCTCCGACTCCGACTCTTCGCCTATTTAAAGCTCCCTGACCTAAATCTTAGATACGAATAAGCCACGGTACGAGAAACCTTCCAGAGCCGCCGCCATCGCGAAGCCAAGATCTGGGGGACAGGAGTCTCTGTTCCGGCACGCCGCCGGAACGGGGAAGTGCCCCCCGGAAGGCATCTCCATCGACACCACCGCCATCTTCATCAACGCTGCTGTCTCCCATGAGGAGGGAGTAGTTCTTCCTCGAGGCTAAGGGCTGTACCGGTAGCTATGTGGTTAATCTCTCTCCCATGTACTTCAATACAATGATCTCATGACCTGCCTTACATGATTGAGATTCATATGATGAGTTTTGTATCACTATTAATCTATGTGCTACTCTAGTGATGTTATTAAAGTACTCTATTCCTCCTCCATGATGTAATGGTTACAGTGTGTGCATCATGTAGTACTTGGCGTAGTTTATGATTGTGATCTGTTGTAGATTATGAACTTAACTATTAGTATGATGGTATTGATGTGATCTATTCCTCCTTTCATAGTATGATGGTGACAGTGTGCATGCTATGTTAGTACTCGGTATAATTGCGTTGGTCTATCATGCACTCTAAGGTTATTTAAATATGAACATCGAATGTTGTGGAGCTTGTTAACTCCGGCATTGAGGTGCTCTTGTAGCCCTACACAATTAATGGTGTTCATCATCCAACAAGAGAGTGTAGAGTGGTTCTATTATGTGATCAATGTTGAGAGTGTCCACTAGTGAAAGTATGATCCCTAGGCCTTGTTCCCGAATAGAAAAGCTACACCACAAAGATTCCTATCTCCCACGTCAACTGCACGCCAGCAAGCATTTTCTGGCGCCGTTGTCACTGTTTGCTTACTGTTCCACTTCATGTTTACTCGCTGCCATATTTTATTCAGATTTCTATTACCACTCATATACATCCATATCACTTGCATCTCACTATCTCTTCGCTGAACTAGTGCACCTATACATCTGGCAAGTGTATTGGGTGTGTTGGGGACACAAGAGACTTCTTGCATTGTGATCGCAGGGTTGCTTGAGAGGGATATCTTTGACCTCTTCCTCCCTGAGTTCGATAAACCTTGGGTGATCCAATTAAGGGAAAACTTGCTGCTGTTCTACAAACCTCTGCTCTTGGAGGCCCAACACTGTCTACAGGAAAAGAAGTGTGAGTAGACATCAAGCTATTTTCTGGCGCCGTTGCCGGGGAACTGAAGGAACAAGATTTCCTCCCTCGTCAACCACGCGCCAGTTGTAGACAGTCAAGTATTTTCTGGTACCGTTGCCGGGGAGGAAAGTTAAAAGGCACTCACACTCTGGTCCCAGGTAACTAAGTTATTTGCTGGTGCCGCTATAAGTGCTCGAAGCTATTTCCTTTAGATCGTGCAATTGCATCTTTTTGTTTCTTGTTTTTATTTCACTAGTTAGGCATAATGGAAAGCAACATGGAGCTTTTTAATCTATTTCCTGAGTTAAGACATGGATTGTTTGCTGCGAAAATTAAAAAACCTATGGAACATATTAGTATGAACGCTTTGAACACCATTGTTGCTAATGATATGGAAAATTCTAAGCTTGGGGAAGCTGGTTTTGATGAGCATGATATTTTTAGTCCCCCAAGCATTGAGGAGAAAATTTACTTTGATGACACTTTGCCTCCTATTTATGATGATTATAATGATAGTGGTATTTTGGTGCCGCCTACTATGGAGGATAAATTTTATTATGATTATACTATGCCTCCTACACTTGATGAGAATAATAATGATAGCTACTTTGTTGAATTTGCTCCCACTATTACTAATAAAATTGATTATGCTTATGTGGAGAGTAGTAATTTTATGCATGAGACTCATGATAAGAATGTTTTATGTGATAGTTATATTGTTGAGTTTGCTCATGATACTACTGAAAGTTATTATGAGAGAGGGAAACATGGTTGTATGCATCTTAATAATATTAAGTTTCCCCTCTTTATGTTGAGAATCTTGAAGTTACACTTGTTTTATCTTCCTATGCTTGTCACTTTGTTCTTCATGAATTTTTTTTTATTTACAAGATTCCTTTTTATAGGAAGTGGGTTAGGCTTAAATTTGATTTGAATTTGCTTTTTGATGCTCTCTTTTGCTTCAACTCTTTATTTCTTGGGAGTGCATCATTAAAATTGCTGAGCCCATCTTAATGGCTATAAAGAAAGCACTTCTTGGGAGATAACCCATGTGTTTATTTTACTACAGCACTTTTATTTTATATTTGAGTCTTGGAAGTTTTTACTACTGTAGCAACCTCTCCTTATCTTACTTTATTGCATTGTTGTGCCAAGTAAAGTCTTTGATAGTAAAGATGATACTAGATATGGATTTCTGCGCAGAAACAGATTTCTTGCTGTCACGAATTTGGGCAGGGTTCTCTGTAGGTAACTCAGAAAAATCTGCCAATTATTGTGTGTGATCCTCAGATATGTACGCAACTTTCATTCAATTTGAGTATTTTCATCTGAGCAAGTCTGGTGCACCTAAAAAATTCGTCTTTACGGACTGTTCTGTTTTGACAGATTCTGCCTTTTATTTCGCATTGCCTCTTTTGCTGTGTTGGATGGATTTCTTTGTTCCATTGAATTCCAGTAGCTTTGAGCAATGTCCAGAAGTGTTAAGAATGATTGTGTCACCTCTGAACATGTGAATTTTGATTATGCACTAACCCTCTAATGAGTTGTTTTGAGTTTGATGTGGAGGAAGTTTTGAAGGATCAAGAGAGGAGGATGATACAATATGATCAAGGAGAGTGAAAGCTCTAAGCTTGGGGATGCCCCCGTGGTTCATCCCTGCATATTTCAAGAAGACTCAAGCATCTAAGCTTGGGGATGCCCAAGGCATCCCCTTCTTCATCGACAACATTATCAGGTTCCTGTAGTGAAACTATATCTTTATTCCATCACATCTTATGTGCTTTACTTGGAGCATCTGTATGTTTTTGTTTTTGTTTTGTTTGAATAAATTCATGCTTGTTTGGGAGAGAGACACGCTCCGCTGGTTCATATGAACACATGTGTTCTTAGCTTTTAATGTTCATGGCGAAGGTTGAAACTGCTTCGTTCATTGTTATTTGGTCGGTTCGAGAAATGTTGCATGTGGTAGTGGTATAATGAAACACTTGCATAATCTTGTAGATCATTGAGCTTTGATAACTTGATTCTTTGCAAATGTTTTGAGTTATTTAGATGGTAAGGCTTGCTGGATAAATAAGTTAAAATTAGTAGTGGATTGTTGTCTTTAAGCTTGTGCCGTACTACAAACTCTATTTAAATAGTTGAAGGTGTAGTTGGACTTGATAGCTTTCCATGTCTGAGAGTTCATCGTAATAACTAAGTTGTGCTGAAGGTCGAGGGAGCTAGCAGGGTACTTTTGCCACCGTGAACGGCCCTCCTTGGAGTAAATTTTAATCATGCTCTTAATGATGAACCTGCTAGTTGTTTGCAATAAGCTTGTGAGTTCTTTTTGACTAATGTTAAGCTACGGTTTTTGGCACTTCCACCATCCAAATTTGCTAGCCTCTTCGGTACTGTGCATTGCCTTTTGCTCACATTGAGAATTGTGCATACTTCGCTGGTACATCCAAACCCGTGGGAGGACTTTCTCTTGTTCTCCTACACATAAGCTCATACATCTCCTAAAAACAGCCACCATACCTACCTACCACAGCATTTCCATAGTTGTTCCGAGATATATTGCCATGCAACTTCCATTTTACATTACATTACATGTTGTCATTTGTTATTTATATATTGCTTTGCATGATCCTATACAGCTGATGTGTGGTTACCCATGTTACGCTAGATCAGCACATCCTGCTACACTGGTAGAGGCATACAGTTTCATACATCATGTTTTATTCATTATGAGTTATTTGTACCAAAAACTGTGTTGTCATATTAGGATGTTGCCCCTAAAAGTGAAAAGAGCCATGGAGGCCATCAAAAAGAGAAAAAGAAAAGAAAAAAAATAGAAAAGAAAAAGAAAAAGAAAAAAAGAGAATAAAGAAAAAGGGGGCAGCATTACTATCTTTTATCCACACTTGTGCTCATGTTTTAGCACCTGCATTATTCATAGTCATCATTTGTGCTCATGTTTAGCACCTACACTTCATATGAGAGAGTTTTCATGTTTTACTAGTATAACTATGTGGGGAATTTACACTATAGAACTTGGGTTGTATATTCCAATGATGAGCCTCCTCAAAAGTGCTCTAGGTCTTCGTGAGCAACCAAGTTGGATGCACCCCCACTAGTTCCATTGGAGAGCTTTCATACACATATAGCTCTATGTGCATACGTTGCATGGCAATCACTACTCCTTGCATAGCTTCGATCATAAGGCTTCCTCTTGTCTAATGATCACTTATAGCTTTGTAAGACTTTCTTCCATTTGGCCTTCCAAACCCCATTAACATTCTTTATGCCATAACATCCTTGTGCTAATACCAAATGCTTGCGCTCACCGGTTGAGTAGACTTCAAAACAGTTGATTCATGATGTTCATGTTTATATTTACTTGACTGAATCCTTCTTATGTTGTGAAAATTTACTTGATGCTTGGAATGAAGGATAGAACTTCTACGATGAATACTTAACACATCTTTAATGAACTTTGTACGGTTTCATGTCTTTAAAGCAATAGTTCATGAAAACTTCTAGCTTGTTTAACTCTTGCATTATCATCTCTTATATCAATATAGACATTTGCTTTGAGTGATTTGATCTCAGTTCATATGCTTTACATCATTATTGGATCAAGATTATGTTGGTAGCATGTCACTTCAGAAATTATCTTTGTTATCGTTTACCTACTCGGGACGAGTAGGAACTAAGCTTGGGGATGCTGATACGTCTCCAACGTATCTATAATTTCTGATGTTCCATGCTTGTTTTATGACAATACCTACATGTTTTGTTCACACTCTATATCGTTTTGATGCATTTTCCGGAACTAACCTATTGACGAGATGCCGAAGTGCCAGTTCCTGTTTTCTGCTGTTTTTGGTTTCAGAAATCCTAGTAAGGAAATATTCTCGGAATTGGACGAAATCAACGCCCAGCATCTTATAATTCCACGAAGCTTCCAGAACACCCGAGAGGGACCAGAGGAGAGCCACAGGGCCACCACACATGTGGCCGCGCGGCCCAGGGGGGGCGCCCCCTATTGTGTGGCGCCCCCGTAACCACTCCGACTCTTCGCCTATTTAAAGCTCCCTGACCTAAATCTTCGATACGAATAAGCCACGGTACGAGAAACCTTCCAGAGCCGCCGCCATCGCGAAGCCAAGATCTGGGGGACAGGAGTCTCTGTTCCGGCACGCCACCGGGACGGGGAAGTGCCCCCAGAAGGCATCTCCATCGACACCACCGCCATCTTCATCAACGCTGTTGTCTCCCATGAGGAGGGAGTAGTTCTCCCTCGAGGCTAAGGGCTGTACCGGTAGCTATGTGGTTAATCTCTCTCCCATGTACTTCAATACAATGATCTCATAAGCTGCCTTACATGATTGAGATTCATATGATGAGTTTTGTATCACTATTAATCTATGTGCTACTCTAGTGATGTTATTAAAGTACTCTATTCCTCCTCCATGATGTAATGGTGACAGTGTGTGCATCATGTAGTACTTGGCGTAGTTTATGATTGTGATCTCTTGTAGATTATGAAGTTAACTATTACTATGATGGTATTGATGTGATCTGTTCCTCCTTTCATAGTATGATGGTGACAAGTGTGCATGCTATGTTAGTACTCGGTATAATTGCGTTGGTCTATCATGCACTCTAAGGTTATTTAAATATGAACATCGAATGTTGTGGAGCTTGTTAACTCCGGCATTGAGGTGCTCTTGTAGCCCTACACAATTAATGGTGTTCATCATCCAACAAGAGAGTGTAGAGTGGTTTTATTATGTGATCAATGTTGAGAGTGTCCACTAGTGAAAGTATGATCCCTGGGCCTTGTTCCCGAATAGAAAAGCTACACCACAAAGATTCCTATCTCCCACGTCAATTGCACGCCAGCAAGCATTTTCTGGCGCCGTTGTCACTGTTTGTTTACTGTTCCACTTCATGTTTACTCGCTGCCATATTTTATTCAGATTGCTATTACCACTCATATACATCCATATTACTTGCATCTCACTATCTCTTCGCCGAACTAGTGCACCTATACATCTGACAAGTGTATTGGGTGTGTTGAGGACACAAGAGACTTCTTGCATTGTGAACGCAGGGTTGCTTGAGAGGGATATCTTTGACCTCTTCCTCCCTGAGTTCGATAAACCTTGGGTGATCCACTTAAGGGAAAACTTGTTGCTGTTGTAAAAACCTCTGCTCTTGGAGGCCCAACACTGTCTACAGGAAAAGAAATGTGAGTAGACATCAAGCTATTTTCTGGCGCCGTTGCCGGGGAACTGAAGGAACAAGATTTCCTCCCTCGTCAACCACGCGCCAGTTGTAGACAGTCAGCGGAATAAAACTAAGTGTTTACTAGTTTAGCTCAAAGCCTATCAACTAAGGGTTTGCCTAAGAGCACCAACAACCTATGCTAGCATGATGAGCAACAAGGCGATGACAAGCTAGGTATAGCATCAAGCATGACAGATATCACAATGTAAAGCGCATAGGTAAAGGAGCTTGGGTTGAGAAGTAACCGGTGCACGAGGAGACGACGATGTATCCCGAAGTTCACACCCAAGGGTGCTACATCTCCGTTGGAGCGGTGTGGAGGCACGAGGCACTCCAATGAGCCACTAGGGCCACCGTATTCTCCTCGAGCCTTTCCTCCAAGGAGGAAAGCCTCGATCCACTAAGGGACCCTTGAGGGTAGTCACCGAACCCGTACAAGCTTGGGAAAACTCCCAAGTATCAAGCTTGAGGAAACTCCACAACACGGAGGCTCTCAAGTACAAGGCCACAAGAGGCTACAACACGCCACACCGGCAACAAAACCACCAAGACACCAACACGCCACAACCGGCTCCAAAACCACAAAGGCTACCACACTCCACAAAGGCAACAACACCACAAAGGCTATCACGCCACAAAGACGACCACGACACAAAGACGACAAGGCCACGAAAGGCTACAAGGCCACAAAGGCTACAAGAACACCACTAAGATGTAACACGCCCTCTACGAGATCGAAACCCTGGAGAGAACCCAAACCGATGCACCTAATGCAATGGCTAAGAACACCACTAAGATGCCCAAGTTCTTCTCTCCCAAATTCCAACAAAGCTACAAAAGCTATTGGGGGAATAAGGGAGGAAGAACAAATATGTGGAGAAACACCAAATAACTCCAAGACCTAGATCTAGCAAGATCCCCTCACTTGGAGAGGGATTCAATTGGTGAAGCTCTAGATCTAGGTCTCCTCTCTCCTTTCCCCCAAAAATATGCAAGAAATAGTGGGGGATCAAGAGGAGGAAGAAACAACTCAAGGTCAATAATGGAGGAGAGAGAATGGAGGGGTGGAAGTGGTTGGGTCGGAGGTGGAAGAGGGGTATAAATAGAGATTCCAAAATATAGCTGTTGGGGCTGGAAAAATGGTTAGATTCGCGCCCGAGCGGTACTACCGCTTGTCAAAGCGGTACCACTGCTCGCGCGCGAACTACGCAGAAAACGGTCAGAAAATGCCCCAAACCGGTAAGACCGTTGCGCAGAGCGGTACTACCGCTTAACCCAAAAATTAGATCTGAAACAGCGAAGGAAGAGAGAGAGGGGCAGCAGCGTGGCAGCAGCGTGGCAGCAGAGCAAGAGCAGTAGGAAGCATGCAGCATGGGGCCAGTAGCAGGCGAGGCATAAGCGGGAGCAGGGCGCATGCGCAGGGATCGAGGACGAGCGGGTCAACGCCCATCCTCTCCCGCGTGGGAGGGTCGAGTGGGCGGCAGCAAATCGATCGATCGATCGCGAGCGTGCTGGCGGCGGGGGAGCAGCGCGCGAGCGAGGGCGGCCTGGGCGTGCGCGGCATGGGGCTGGGCCCAGGCGTGAGGCGGCCCAAGGCAGAAGAGGCCGCAGCGGCGTCGTGGGCCGGTGGTTGGCCGCGGCCCAAGAGCGGGGCGGTGGAGGAAGCTGTCGGGGAAAAAAACGAGATGGGCCGAGCGGTAGTACCGTGCCCGGTACCGGCCTGGTACCGCTCCGGGTCCAGTACCTCGCAGTGAGGCTTACGGTACTGGGCCGGTGATACGTCTCCAATGTATCGATAATTTCTTATGTTCCATGCCACATTATTGATGTTATCTACATGTTTTATGCACACTTTATGTCATATTCGTGCATTTTCTGGAACTAACCTATTAACAAGATGCCGAAGTGCCGCTTGCTCGTTTTCTCGCTATTTTTGGTTTCGAAATCCTAGTAACGAAATATTCTCGGAATTGGACGAAATCAACGCCCGGGGTCCTATTTTGCCACGAAGCTTCCGAAGTCCGAAGGAGAGACGAAGAGGGGCCACGAGGGGGCCACACCCTAGGGCGGCGCGGCCCCCCTTGGCCGCGCGGCCCTGTGGTGTGGGGCCCCCGTGCCGCCTCTTGACCTGCCCTTCCGCCTACAAATAGCCTCCGTGACGAAACCCCCAGTACCGAGAGCCACGATACGGAAAACCTTCCAGAGACGCCGCCGCTGCCGATCCCATCTCGGGGGATCCAGGAGATCGCCTCCGGCACCCTGCCGGAGAGGGGATTCATCTCCCGGAGGACTCTACGCCGCCATGGTCGCCTCCGGAGTGATGTGTGAGTAGTCTACCCCTGGACTATGGGTCCATAGCGGTAGCTAGATGGTTGTCTTCTCCCCATTGTGCTTCATTGTCGGATCTTGTGAGCTGCCTATCATGATCAAGATCATCTATATGTAATTCTATATGTTGCGTTTGTTGGGATCCGATGAATAGAGAATACCTGTTATGTTGATTATCAAAGTTATATCTATGTGTTGTTTATGATCTTGCATGCTCTCCGTTACTAGTAGATGCTCTGGCCAAGTAGATGCTTGTAACTCCAAGATGGAGTATTTATGCTCGATAGTGGGTTCATGCCTGCATTGACACCTGGGACAGTGACAGAAAGTTCTAAGGTTGTGTTGTGTCTGTTTCCACTAGGGATAAAACATTGATGCTATGTCTAAGGATGTAGTTGTTGATTACATTACGCACCATACTTAATGCAATTGTCTGTTGCTTTGCAACTTAATACCTGGAGGGGTTCGGATGATAACCTCGAAGGTGGACTTTTTAGGCATAGATGCAGTTGGATGGCGGTCTATGTACTTTGTCGTAATGCCCAATTAAATCTCACTATACTCATCATGATATGTATGTGCATGGTCATGCCCTCTTTATTTGTCAATTGCCCAACTCGTAATTTGTTCACCCAACATGCTCGTTTATCTTATGGGAGAGACACCTCTAGTGAACTGTGGACCCCGGTCCAATTCTCTTTACTCGAAATACAATCTACTGCAATACTTGTTCTACTCGTTTTCTGCAAACAATCATCTTCCACACAATACGGTTAATCCTTTGTTACAGCAAGCCGGTGAGATTGACAACCTCACTGTTTCGTTGGGGCAAAGTACTTTGGTTGTGTTGTGCAGGTTCCACGTTGGCGCCGGAATCCCCGGTGTTGCGCCGCACTACATCCCGCCGCCATCAACCTTCAACGTGCTTCTTGGCTCCTCCTGGTTCGATAAACCTTGGTTTCTTTCTGAGGGAAAACTTGCTGCTGTGCGCATCATACCTTCCTCTTGGGGTTCCCAACGAACGTGTGAGTTACACGCCATCAAGCTCTTTTTCGGGGCCGTTGTCGGGAGATCAAGACACGCTGCAAGGGGAGTCTCCACTTCTCAATCTCTTTACTTTGTTTTTGTCTTGCTTAGTTTTATTTACTACTTTGTTTGCTGCACTAAATCAAAATACAAAAAAATTAGTTGCTAGTTTTACTTTATTTGTTATCTTGTTTGCTATATCAAAAACACAAAAAAATTAGTTACTTGCATTTACTTTATCTAGTTTGTTTTATTTACTGTTGCTAAAATGGCCAACCCTGAAAACACTAAGTTGTGTGACTTCACAACCACAAATAATAATGATTTCTTATGCACACCTATTGCTCCACCTGCTACTACAGCAGAATTCTTTGAAATTAAACCTGCTTTACTCGAATCTTGTTATGCGAGAGCAATTTTCTCGGTGTTAGTTCGATGATGCTGCTGCCCATCTTAATAATTTTGTTGAATTATGTGAAATGCAAAAGTATAAAGATGTAGATGGTGACATTATAAAATTAAAATTGTTCCCTTTCTCATTAAGAGGAAGAGCTAAAGATTGGTTGCTATCTCTGCCTAAGAATAGTATTGATTCATGGACTAAATGCAAGGATGCTTTTATTGGTAGATATTATCCCCCTGCTAAAATTATATCTTTGAGGAGTATCATAATGAATTTTAAACAATTAGATACTGAACATGTTGCTCAAGCATGGGAAAGAATGAAATCTCTGGTTAAAAATTGCCCAACCCATGGATCGACTACTTGGATGATCATCCAAACCTTCTATGCAGGACTAAATTTTTCTTCATGGAATTTATTGGATTCAGCTGCTGGAGGTACCTTTATGTCCATCACTCTTGGTGAAGCAACAAAGCTTCTTGATAATATGATGATCAACTACTCTGAATGGCACACGGAAAGAGCTCCACAAGGTAAGAAGGTAAATTCGTCGAAGAAACCTCTTCCTTGAGTGATAAGATTGATGCTATTATGTCTATGCTTGTGAATGATAGGACTAATATTGATCCTAATAATGTTCCATTAGCTTCATTGGTTGCACAAGAAGAACATGTTGATGTAAACTTCATTAAAAATAATAATTTCAACAACAATGCTTACCGGAACAATTCTAGTAACAACTATAGGCCATATCCTTATAATAATGGCAACGGTTATGGTAATTCTTATGGGAATTCTTACAACAATAATAGGAACACACCCCCTGGACTTGAAGCCATGCTTAAAGAATTTATTAGTACACAAACTGCCTTTAACAAATCAGTTGAAGAAAAGCTTGGGAAAATTGATATACTTGCTTCTAAAGTCGATAGTCTTGCTGCTGATGTTGATCTTTTGAAATCGAAAGTTAAGACTAATGAGAATCATCATAATAAAATTGTTACTACAGCAAATGCCATCCAAGTTAGAATTAATGAGAATATAAGATTAATGGCTGAACTGCGTGCTAGGTGGGATAGAGAAGAAAATGAAAAACTAGCTAAAGAGAAGAATGTAGCTAAAGTTTGGACTATTACCACCACTAGTAATGCTAATGCTACACATGTTGCTGCACCTCCTACTATTAATAATAAAAGAATTGGTGTTAGCAATGTTTCCACTTCTAATGCAAAGCGCGAGAAACTGCCTGAAACTGCTAAAACTGTTGAAACTGCCTGTGATAAAACTGCTGAAATTTTCTCCAACATTGGGGATGATGATCCCATTGCTTTAGATTATAATGGTTTGAATTTTGATGATTGCCACATCTCTGAAGTTATAAAGTTCTTGCAAAAACTTGCTAAAAGTCCTAATGCTAGTGCTATAAATTTGGCTTTCACGCAACATATTACAAATGCTCTCATAAAAGCTAGAGAAGAGAAACTAGAGCGCGAAGCCTCTATTCCTAAAAAGCTAGAGGATGGTTGGGAGCCCATCATTAAGATGAAGGTTAAAGATTTTGATTGTAATGCTTTATGTGATCTTGGTGCAAGTATTTCGTTATGCCTAAGAAAATTTATAATATGCTTGACTTGCCACCACTGAAAAATTGTTATTTGGATGTTAATCTTGCTGATCATTCTACAAAGAAACCTTTGGGGAAAGTTGATAATGTTCGCATTACCGTTAACAATAACCTTGTCCCCGTTGATTTTGTTGTCTTGGATATTCAATGCAATGCATCTTGTCCCATCATATTGGGAAGACCTTTTCTTCGAACTCGTTGGTGCTACTATTGATATGAAGGAAGGTAATATTAAATATCAATTTCCTCTCAAGAAAGGTATGGAACACTTCCCTAGAAAGAGAATGAAGTTACCTTTTGATTCTATTATGAGAACAAATTATGATGTTGACACTTCGTCTCTTGATAATACTTGATACACACTTTCTGCGCCTAGCTGAACGGCGTTAAAGAAAAGCGCTTATGGGAGACAACCCATGTTTTTACCTACAGTACTTTGTTTTTATTTTGTGTCTTGGAAGTTGTTTACTACTGTAGCAACCTCTCCTTATCTTAGTTTTGTGTTTTGTTGTGCCAAGTTAAGCCGTTGATAGAAAAGTTCATACTAGATTTGGATTACTGCGCAGAAACAGATTTCTTTGCTGTCACGAATCTGGGCTGTTTTCCTCTGTAGGTAACTCAGAAAATTAAGCCAATTTACGTGAGTGATCCTCAGATATGTACGCAACTTTAATTCAATATGAGCATTTTCATTTGAGCAAGTCTGGTGCCTCGATAAAATTCGTCAATACAAACTGTTCTGTTTTGACAGATTCTGCCTTTTATTTCGCATTGCCTCTTTTGCTATGTTGGATGAATTTCTTTGATCCATTAATGTCCAGTAGCTTTATGCAATGTCCAGAAGTGTTAAGAATGATTGTGTCACCTCTGAATATGTTAATTTTTATTGTGCACTAACCCTCTAATGAGTTGTTTCGAGTTTGGTGTGGAGAAAGTTTTCAAGGATCAAGAGAGGAGTATGATGCAACATGATCAAGGAGAGTGAAAGCTCTAAGCTTGGGGATGCCCCGTGGTTCACCCCTGCATATTCTAAGAAGACTCAAGCGTCTAAGCTTGGGGATGCCCAAGGCATCCCCTTCTTCATCGACAACATTATCGGGTTCCTCCCCCGAAACTATATTTTTATTCCATCACATCTTATGTGCTTTGCTTGGAGCGTCGGTTTGTTTTTGTTTTTTGTTTTGTTTGAATAAAATGGATCCTAGCATTCACTTTATGGGAGAGAGACACGCTCCGCTGTAGCATATGGACAAGTATGTCCTTAGTTTCTACTCATAGTATTCATGGCGAAGTTTCTCCTTCGTTAAATTGTTATATGGTTGGAATTGGAAAATGATACATGTAGTAATTGCTATAAATGTCTTGGGTAATGTGATACTTGGCAATTGTTGTGCTCATGTTTAAGCTCTTGCATCATATGCTTTGCACCCATTAATGAAGAAATACATAGAGCATGCTAAAATTTGGTTTGCATATTTGGTCTCTCTAAGGTCTAGATAATTTCTAGTATTGAGTTTGAACAACAAGGAAGACGGTGTAGAGTCTTATAATGTTTTCAATATGTCTTTTATGTGAGTTTTGTTGCACTGGTTCATCCTTGTGTTTGTTTCAAATAAGCCTTGCTAGCCTAAACCTTGTATCGAGAGGGAATACTTCTCATGCATCCAAAATACTTGAGCCAACTACTATGCCATTTGTGTCCACCATACCTACCTACTACATGGTATTTTCCACCATTCCAAAGTAAATTGCTTGAGTGCTACCTTTAAAATTCCATCATTCACCTTTGCAATATATAGCTCATGGGACAAATAGCTTAAAAACTATTGTGGTATTGAATATGTAATTATGCACTTTATCTCTTATTAAGTTGCTTGTTGTGCGATAACCATGTTCACTCGGGGACGCCATCAACTACTCTTTGTTGAATATCATGTGAGTTGCTATGCATGTTCGTCTTGTCCGAAGTAAGAGAGATCTACCACCTTATGGTTAAGCATGCATATTGTTAGAGAAGAACATTGGGCCGCTAACTAAAGCCATGATTCATGGTGGAAGTTTCAGTTTTGGACATATATCCTCAATCTCATATGAGAAAATTATTAATTGTTGTTACATGCTTATGCATAAAAGAGGAGTCCATTATCTGTTGTCTATGTTGTCCCGGTATGGATGTCTAAGTTGAGAATAATCAATAGCGAGAAATCCAATGCGAGCTTTCTCCTTAGACCTTTGTACAGAGCGGCATAGAGGTACCCCATTGTGACACTTGGTTAAAACATGCGCATTGTGATGATCCGGTAGTCCAAGCTAATTAGGACAAGGTGCGGGCACTATTAGTATACTATGCATGAGGCTTGCAACTTGTAAGATATAATTTACATGATACATATGCTTTATTACTACCGTTGACAAAATTGTTTCATGTTTTCAAAATCAAAGCTCTAGCACAAATATAGCAATCGATGCTTTTCCTCTATGAGGACCATTCTTTTACTTTCAATGTTGAGTCAGTTCACCTATTTCTCTCCACCTCAAGAAGCAAACACTTGTGTGAACTGTGCATTGATTCCTACATATTTGCTTATTGCACTTATTATATTACTCTATGTTCACAATATCCATGAGATATACATGTTACAAGTTGAAAGCAACCGCTGAAACTTAATCTTCTTTTGTATTGCTTCAATACCTTTACTTTGAATTATTGCTTTATGAGTTAACTCTTATGCAAGACTTATTGATGCTTGTCTTGAAGTGCTATTCATGAAAAGTCTTTGCTATATGTTTCACTTGTTTACTCATGTCATATACATTGTTTTGATCGCTGCATTCACTACATATGCTTTACAAATAGTATGATCAAGATTATGATGGCATGTCACTCCAGAAATTATCTGTGTTATCATTTTACCTCCTCGGGACGAGCAGAACTAAGCTTGGGGATGCTGATACGTCTCCAACGTATCGATAATTTCTTATGTTCCATGCCACATTATTGATGTTATCTACATGTTTTATGCACACTTTATGTCATATTCGTGCATTTTCCGGAACTAACCTATTAACAAGATGCCGAAGTGCCGATTCTTTGTTTTACGCTGTTTTTGGTTTCGAAATCCTAGTAACGAAATATTCTCGGAATTGGACGAAATCAATGCCCAGGGTTCTATTTTGCCACGAAGCTTCCAGAAGTCCGAAGAGGAGACGAAGAGGGGCCACGAGGGGGCCACACCCTAGGGCGGCGCGGCCCCCCCTTGGCCGCGCGGCCCTGTGGTGTGGGGCCCTCGTGCCGCCTCTTGACCTGCCCTTCCGCCTACAAATAGCCTCCGTCGCAAAACCCCCAGTACCGAGAGCCACGATACGGAAAACCTTCCAGAGACGCCGCCGCCGCCGATCCCATCTCGGGGGATCCAGGAGATCGCCTCCGGCACCCTGCCGGAGAGGGGAATCATCTCCCGGAGGACTCTACGCCGCCATGGTCGCCTCCGGAGTGATGTGTGAGTAGTCTACCCCTGGACCATGGGTCCATAGCAGTAGCTAGATGGTTGTCTTCTCCCCATTGTGCTATCATTGTCGGATCTTGTGAGCTGCCTAACATGATCAATATCATCTATCTGTAATTCTATATGTTGCGTTTGTTGGGATCCGATGAATAGAGAATACTTGTTATGTTGATTATCAAAGCTATGTCTATGTGTTGTTTATGATCTTGCATGCTCTCCGTTATTAGTAGATGCTCTGGCCAAGTTGATGCTAGTAACTCCAAGAGGGAGTATTTATGCTCGATAGTGGGTTCATGTCTCCGTGAATCCGGAGGAGTGACAAGAACCACTAAGGTTACGGATGTGCTTGTTGCCACTAGGGATAAAACATTGGTGCTATGTTCAAGGATGTAGTCACTAGTTACATTACGCGCAATACTTAATGCAATTGTCTGTTGTTAGCAACTTAATACTTGGAGGGGTTCGGATGATAACTCGAAGGTGGACTTTTTAGGCATAGATGCATGCTGGATAGCGGTCTATGTACTTTGTCGTAATGCCCAATTAAATCTCACTATACTCATCATAATATGTATGTGCATGGTCATGCCCTCTTTATTTGTCAATTGCCCAACTGTAATTTGTTCACCCAACATGCTGTTTGTCTTATGGGAGAGACACCTCTAGTGAACTGTGGACCCCGGTCCAATTCTCTTTACTGAAATACAATCTACTGCAATACTTGTTCTATTGTTTTACTGCAAACAATCATCTTCCACACAATACGGTTAATCCTTTGTTACAGCAAGCCGGTGAGATTGACAACCTCACTGTTTCGTTGGGGCAAAGTACTTTGGTTGTGTTGTGCAGGTTCCACGTTGGCGCCGGAATCCCTCGTGTTGCGCCGCACTACATCCCGCCGCCATCAACCTTCAACGTGCTTCTTGGCTCCTCCTGGTTCGATAAACCTTGGTTTCTTTCTGAGGGAAAACTTGCTGCTGTGCGCATCATACCTTCCTCTTGGGGTTCCCAACGAACGTGTGAGTTACACGCCATCAGCCGGTACTGCGCGCGGTACTACTGCGGCCCATTTGTGTTGTTTTTCTTTTCCAAATAATATGCAACACGGAAAACGCAATAACTTGAGCTAGGCAACTCCGATTAGAGCATCCCCACTCGTTGGTGCTCCCCACGCCCAAATCCGGCGAAATTTTCGTCCGGATTGGAGGAAGATTTGGCGTGGGGAGCACCGAAGTTCCAGCCGCCCCCCCGGCAGGAAACCCCCAACCTCGACCATTTGACATATTTCAAACAAATTCAACATAAAATTTAACAAGTTCGGCAAACAAGAGTACGAAAATTGCTGAAACAAATTCGGCGATAATCGGTACAATGTTTAACAAGTGCTTGAAACAAATGAAGCACACAATTTCACAATTTTTCAAACAAATTAAGACAGACTAGTTGGCGTCGGCGTTGGCGTTGCCTCGGAGCCTCCATATGTGCTCCACCAGATCATCTTGCAGCAGCTGATGCATTGTAGAGTCTCGAATCTCCTAGCGCATAGCAAAGAAGGCGGCCCATGATGGAGGCACCTGGTGATTAGGCTGTGCAAGAGGACCCTCTCTCTCATATGGTGTTTCTTGCTCAGCCAGAGGAACCGGATGCTTTCGCTCATCTTCAATAATCATATTGTGTAGGCACACACACCAGTTCATCACCTCCCACATCTGATCTTTGGACCAAGTCATAGCGGGGAACCGGACGACAACAAATCTCTGCTGGAGGACACCAAATGCACGCTCGACGTCTTTTCGGCAAGCTTCTTGTTTCTTGACAAACTCGCAAAGTTTGGGGGTGCTAGGGTTGGAGATAGTCTTCACAAATGTTGCCCACTTTGGATAGATACCATCTGCAAGGTAGTATCCTTTGTTGTAGTGCCGACCATTGATCACATAGTCCACCGGGGAGCATGACCCTCAACAAGCTTGGAAAAGACCGGGGAGCAGTTTAGGACGTTGATGTCATTGTTGGATCCGGGCATACCAAAGAAAGAGTGCCAAATCCAGAGATCATGGGTAGCCACTGCTTCAAGTATCACGAGTGCAGCCTTTTTTGTGACCCTTGTACATTCCCTGCCACACAAACGGACAGTTCTTCCATTGCCAATGCATGCGATCAATGCTTCCAAGCATCCCTGGAAAACCCCTAGCTTCATTTGTTGCAAGGATCCTCCGAGTGTCTTCGACGGTGGGTGATCTCAAGAAATAGTCCCCGAACACTGCTATGACGGCCCTGCGAGAACCGGTAGAAACAATCAAGAGCGGTGGACTCCGCCATCCGAAGATAGTCATCTGCAGTATCACCGGGAGCTCCATACGCCGGCATCCTCATAGCCACCGTGCACTTCACGCAGTGAAGAAAATCCAACCAAACCAGTGCAATCCGCCTTGCATGTGAAGTAGGGATCAAAGTGGCGGATGGCATACACAATTTGCAGAAATAGCTTTCTGCTCATCCTGAAACGACGCCGGAAAACACTCTCACCGTGCAATGGATTGTCGGCGAAGTAGTCGGCGTACAACATGCAGTAGCCCTCCATTCGCTGTCTCGGCTTGCACTTCCGGCGACCTCATGCCGACCCACCACGTCGACCAGTTGCCAGTCCGGCGTACATGCTTGCCAAGCAACCGAGGATCATCATGTGCTCGTCGTCTTGGGCGGCTGCTGCCATCTCTTCTTGCATAAGCTCGACGAACATCTGCTCCTCCTCTTCGTCCGAGTCCATGGCCGGCGAGGCAAATGGACGAACACCTGACGGGCGTGGTCGAGGCAACCCGAGCTGCGAGCGACGAGGAGCAAGCAGGCCGGAAAATAGGCCGGCGGAAGAGCAGCCAGATAGGCCGTCGTCCAAAGACGGCGGAATATAGGCAGGTGGGGAAGAAGGGGCGGCGGAATCTGGGCAACAAGCCGGCGGGGTGGTGCCGGCGGCGAGAGAGATACGAGGGGTGGGGGAGATTTTGAGCGACGTGGCGGTGGGGTTCGTGCGTCGAGTCACCGACAGATCGGGCCCTTCCCCGCTTTTCACTCGTCCGGAGTCCCCGAGCGCTCCCCGAGGGGCCGGGGGTGGCGTGGGCTCGCCAGATGGATGAAGGGCCAAATCCGGACGAAAACGAGGAACCGGGGGCGCGACTGGGCCGAATTTCGCCGTCCGGATGGGAAAAACGTCGCTCGGGGGCCTCGTCGGGGGCACGAGTGGAGATGCTCTTAGGGTGAAACCATTTTTGTTGGAAAGAGGGCAACAAGGGATACCTTCTCAAATTGTGAAATCATGGAAAAGAGAGAGTGATGATTTTCTCATGGTCATAGAGGTGTAACCTCTCAATACGGTATATCGGGAAAATCATCACCCTCGCACATGCAACATACGATGCAACCGGAATCCGTTTCATGGATAAGAACCAAGAAGAACCAAGAAACACGATGCAATGCATGCAAGGTTTGAGCTCTCTCCGATGATGCGATCTACCAACCTATCGAGCACAAACCTTATCCTTGCATGTTCCTCTTGAGTCGGCAAGCTCCGTCTTCACCCTCTTCATCATTGTACATGCCACCATCTTCCTCCAACATTCATGCCACCGTCTTCTTCGATCTTGTACGCACGCCACCGTCTTCATTCATCTTCTACACCGTCTTCTCTCTTCATCTTCAACACCGTCTTCGTCTCTCTTCGACACCGTCTCCATCGTACTCGATCTTCTCCATCTTGCAACCTTGAAACCGACACATGGCTATGGACACGACCTAAGATAGATTCTCAATGCAACCGTTAGTCCATAGGGATTGTCATCAATTACCAAAACCACACATGGGGTAATGGACATGTTCTTTCAACATATGTGTGGAAGTCAAGGTCTTCATCTTCCTCAAAGTCATCATCATCACTGAGGTAGGAGATTCCAACTCCCTGGATGTCTTCACCTTATCCTTCCAGATCCTTCAGTTGAGTCTCTTGTGCCTCAACAGTTTCCTCCAAGGCTGCTATCTTCGCGCGGAGGCGAGCAATGGTGTGGTCCTTCTTGGCACGCTGATGGCGAAGTGACTTGCGCTCCTTAGCGAGGATCTTGATGGTCTCGGTCTGCTGCGACTGGCGGAGGTGCGTCTGGTTAAGAGAGGAGTTAGGTTTCACAGGTGTAAAGAAGTAGTTCGCCTAGCACCTTGCTCTCTCCTCTCTCTCTCTCGCTCTCGCTCTCTCTCTCTCAGGCGCCATCCACACTGTTGTTGTCGTTGTTGCTGCTCTGGAAGGTGGCGACCGCGAGCCACTCCCCTCTGCCTGTCGTCGTAGACGTACTCGCTCCCGTTCAGTCGTCGCTCTCATCTACCTAGGGTTCCTAAAATTTGTCAACACCAGGATTTTTAATTCCAGATGCCTATTATGTCATACATCGTAATCCCAGGAAGATTGTTTTTGCGAGACATAATAGTTGATATCACAGGACATTATTCATTACAAACCATAATTGTCTTACAACAAAGGATGTCATGATCCAGTCTTGCAACAAATTTTGATCTACATATCAATTACATAACACATAGCGGAAGAAAACGTAGTAGTAGTCCATCTATTCCACATGCAATGCTTGACGCCGGGAGGTGGTCCTAGTTATCATAGACATCCTGCCTGGCCATTTGAATAGCCAGGGACAAAGCCATGAGTACTTTTAAAGTACTCGCAAACTATCACTAATAGAAGTACTAGTAGCTCTAATCATGGTTCTAAGCCGCTAGGTTTATTTGCACAGAGCTAGTTTTATTTCATAAATGCTTAATAGTCACAGTCTCTTTAGTTTTCTAAATTTACTCAAGTGGGAACATTAGTGTTATTCCCACAACTCTGTTGTGATCAAGTCAAATTCACCTTCCAAGTCACAAGTAATTTTTAGAAAAACATCTGACAACGGAACAGTATAGCCATCCAACCGTCCATGACCGCGGACGTGGCTATTCGAATAGTTTGACACTCTGTAGAGGTTGTACACTTGTGCCAAAACTTTTGATTACATCCGTCAGGGATAGCGCTGAATAATCATACTCAATATGCAGATCATCAACCATAACCTTTCACTTACATACCCTAGTATAGGCACCTCCCCTATGAGCTTGGCCTCCCAGCTATGGCAGTCTGCCATCCTGGGAACTGCATAGGGCTTGGGTAAGACATTCACCTCTATTTCACGTCATTCCACTTTTCACAGAGGCAGCCTCGGCATAACCCCTATGACGCTTGTTCAGAGGGAACCCATACTAAAGCACATAACTTTCCAGCTAAGCCCTACCCATGATCAGGTATTGTGGGGGTACTCTAAAATTGGAATGGTATCGCATCCAAACCCAACCATCAGTTTTTGTCAAATTCACCTTGTCATTCACAAGTCATATTCACCTTCAAAACTTTCAATAGAATGACTCATCATTCTAAGGTTTTCAAAGTCATTTGATTCACGTGTTCCCATCTAGAGTAGTCAATTTTAGTTTTAGCACTAGCAACTAGTCATGAGGGGTGCTAACTAAGTTTTTGATCTCTAGGCTAAGTTTGATGCTCTTGTAATATTCTATCTGTAGACCAATATTAACTATAAGAAAAAGCCATGGTAAACAAAGTAAAGGATTGCAAGATGAAAACTTGGCTTGGACAAATCTTTGAACAAAAGAGTATTGCAAGGGTATCTTGCACTTGGCATTAGTAAAGCTTGCATTGGTAATAACTTGCCTTGATTGGTACAGTTGTCAAAGTGTTCCTCTTTTTCTTCGTAGAAGACCTCCTCCTCCGCTTAGCCTTCGGTACTGGCGTCTATAAATGGATACGAGGTATACAATCACCAAACAATACTTAGGTAGACTAATTTTCCATAGTGGCTCACACAAGATGATCTAGCATCATCACAATCATTGCCCAACATAATACTAGGGTTTCCATTCATTTCCTTTGAAAAATAATTTCCTCTCATTGACAATTACTAAGATTTAATCTCCTCAAATAATAAAATATGATGCCATCACTACAACATAACCCCTCCTACAACAACGCATATATCTGTATCTAAATGCCAACTAGGAAGGTTGGCGCGGCGGCACGCCGCGCCCGTGGGGTGATTTGAGGCGAAAAAGAGAAGATATTTAATAGAAAGTTGGCACTACTGCATATATGGAAATAGAGATGATCTGCAGTATTTCAGCAATAGCATTTGTCATAGTCATACAGAATGCTCAAAATTATAGTAGCCTGATCAGGTGAACTCAATATTACATTAGCTGCGTGCCATTCATACCGGCCACAGCTGCAAATAGATGACTATATTTTACGCCAGGTTTGTGGCCACGCGTAGATAGAAAATATATTTTTCCACATGAACTATTTGGCTCATCAATCTGGGATTTTGCTCGTTTGACCTTTAGCTGAACTCACTTGTTGTAGATAATTATATTTTCTGCAAAGAAAAGAGGATGGAAAAGATTTTATTTGATACACTGCAGCCTATACCATTTAGTTAAAATCGGTCCTGAAATTTTACCTGGACAGGTGCAGTGGCCTATTTAGCTGGGAATAAGTTCCATGGACAAAAATTCTTCTCATGTATTGCACTGTAGATAATGAGTGTATATTGAGCTGCTAATACGAATTCGCAAGCATGGTTATTTCTATAGTGATGAAGAGAACCGGTCAGAAATGGGAACAAAATAGAGTATGCAGTAATCGAAGGATGGAAATGAAATAGATGATAAATCATATGTGATGTTAGATAAGTACCCTGAAAGAAGAGCATCATCTCCAATGTGTGCTGCTAGAGCTCCAAACTGTTGCGCATTGTACGCAACATTGCAAAACTGTCAAGATATGTAAAATTTCTTGGATGTTTCTTCATGCTTCAGAGATGATGATCATCTCAAATGAAAGATCGGGATCTTTCTTCAATTGAGAAGGTAATGGGAGATAAAAAATTATTGGTGGTATAGCACGAAATCCCATCAAAGAACATACATATTAATATATGTGCAAATGAGATTCAAATCTGAACCACTAATGCACCAAGAAAGAGAAAATTTAGAAGCTAAAATATCAGAAAATTTACCTGCTTTGTAGGCGAGTCTGGGCTGCAGCCATTGGAGCAGAAGCAGCAGCAACATGATATTGATGACAGAAAGGGGGCGCAACAATCTGCCACACATCACTATCAAGTATCTTATCTACTGGTATCATACGTGTCAACCATATGAAACAGCAGCCGATGCCAAATTATAAATGGACAACACATGGAACAACCTGGAAACTGAGAATCCATAAGCAGAGCTGCAGAATATATCCAGCATAAGATGCATGTACAGACCTACAAATAAAGAAGCTCATGTGAGATAAGAAAATAAATAGGAAGCTGCCCAAATCTGAGAAGAATGCACATGTCAGCACACACTCCCGATTTCGGACCTGAACCTAAAGAAGAACAGTCTGAAAACAGATCCTAAGATCATTATGTAGAATCACCATAACCAGGAGCACCTGCAGAAAATAACAAAGATATCCAATAAGTCCAAGATGAATTGCAAGCCTTCAAACATCCATATCAACAGCAAAATTGGAAGCTAAACCGGCATGCTTTAGCCAAGAGAGAATGTCTGGACAACAAACAGAAGTAGCGGCGAGACAATTGGCTCACATAGTTAGAAACGTGCCTTGAACGCCGAGACCTAACGCACATGCAAAATGGGGCCGCAAGAGGCCGATGACGAAAGAACTATTTTTATTTTTCTTATCAGCCCCACTATCGACAAAATTTTCATGGATGGATTTTGGGAGAATACCTGAGATAAGAGATGACTCGAGCAGGTGAAATCATTAATACTAATTTACTACCACTTGGTAGAATTTCCCAAGTAAGAGAACCAACCTATGCATAATAATGCTTGCCGGTTAGTTATTTCTGTTGTTTGACACTCAGCTTTTAGAGGGTTAGCCATTTCTGTTGTTTTACCCGAAACTATATAGGAGTATGAGTTTCAGTTAATAAAGATTGTTCAGTGTCAACAAAGTTACGTCTCTTTGGTGTAGAGCCGAACTGTTTGTGTTAACATGCAAATTCATCAACATAAACAGGTAGGCCACTCAATCTAAATGACAGAAACAAACTTAACAAATCAATAGCTTGGAACATACAGTGAGTATTGATGCAGTGGCACATCTCAACAGGTACCTCTATTCCTACGGACTTACAATTTTTTAACACCGCAATATCTCCTAGTCCATCAAAGTAATTGCATTCAGAACAAAACGGGGCTAAAAATGGACAGTGCCAATTTGAAACAACACAATTCCCAGTTTGAACTCCAAGTGCCAATTAATCCGAAGCAAATTACGCAATTCAGTTCATGAGTCAACTCATAAGCAGAAATCAGTTCGAACAGCCAAAAATTATTTTGAGCAGTAGCTCTTTGGAGATAGAACAGTTCGGTTTACCTTGCAGGGCGAGGCAGTCGCTATCGACACAGTCGCCGAACCCGAGCGGAGCACATACCGCTTGATGCCGCCGCCAGCGCCAGGGAGGGGCAGGATGCAGGTCTGCAGGTCCTTCCTACCGCGGACGCGCCTGCGCTTGAAGGTGAAGTGAAGGGCTATCCCTGCCTTGTGCTGCTGCCCAACCCGGACGGCCTTGAAGGGCACCACGCCCCAGCCGCCCCACTCCTCTGCCTTGAAGTTCCCCGCAAACGCACTCCAGCTCCACCACCACCGCTGTCGCTGCCGCCGATTCTTGCATCCTCTATTGCTCGTCTGCTCCATGCCCTCTTGCCGGCGAGGCCCGCCACATCCAATATGCCCTGTTGACCAAACAAAAATCCCCAAAATTCACGGAAAGAACATGAACAGAAAAAAGGAAAGCATGTGAAAGAAAAAAAAAAGATCCGTCAGCGGAGATCGAGCTCACATGGCGTCGCAGTGTCTCCATCCTCGTCGGCCGCCCCGCTCTTGTCGCCGTCGAGGCTGTGGTCGACGGCCGTTTCCGCCGCCGCTAAATCCGTTTTGGATGAGAGAAGAAACCAGAGAGAAAATCGAGGGGAGGAGGAAGCGGTCAGGCAGACGCCGGTTTCCAGCGGCGCGGACTCCCAGCGAAACAGCCAGGCACTTGACGGCCTCGTCCCGCCGACGTCGGCATGCGATGCCCCCGGGACTGCTCCTCCGGGTACAGCTTCCTAACACAACGGCATGTGGTCGTGGCGGTGGACAGCGGGACAGGCGAAGCCGTCGGAGACGCGCACAGGCCTAGGACCTCTGGGTCATCCTTTCCGCGACGGCAGACGGCCGGACTGGCGCAGCCTTTGGGGACGTGGGAGAAGCTTCCGGAGGAGACCGGTGGAGGTGGAGATTGGATAGGGAGGGGATCGAATGGGAGAGCTCGCCACGAATGTGGGAAAAAGCCGGAAGAGAGTACGTGTCTGCGAGATAGGGGCTCCTCGATGCGCGAACTGTGTGTTTGCTCGGTGGTGCTATCTCACCGCTTTGACCGCCGCATGATTTACGGAAAGACCGGACTTTGCAGGTACACGAGAGGAAGTAATAAAAGCTAACTCGCGCGACAACCAGATAGGATAACACATGCCACCGGAAAACAACCGGTCACCACGAATTTTACACGGAAAGAAAAAAAAGCAAACGGAAAATCAGGTGCTACCATCTGCAATAACCATTCGGTTGTCTACAGGAAAAAGGTTAACGTGGTGATTTTAGATTGGACAGAATCATTGTGTGAACAGTTGCCAAAACGCTATGGTTAGAGTAAATAGGGTCAGCTTTGATATAGTTTATAATATAGGCGTTGCTAGCGCCTCTACCAACGGATAATAATGCGTTGCGTTTTTGGGTGTTGCAAGGGTATAATGCAACGCATATAATATAGGCGTTGCTAGCGCCTCTACCAACGGATAATAATGTGTTGCGTTTTTGGGTGTTGCAAGGGTATAATGCAACGCATATAGCTTCGTTGGTAACAGGGGCGTTGCTGCCTAGCAACGTATAGAACTAAGGGTGGGCAACGATTAAATACGTTGGTGCTTATGCTGCTATTCAGGACACACTTAATATTAATTTAATCAATTAAATATTTTGAATGCTTGCAAGCAGTGGTCCACATATGACATCACAAATATTTATCTTCATTTGCAATTATTTTGAACTGGGTATCACTATTTATTGAGAAGAGAAAAATACTATATATTGAATTAAAATCGCAGCATTACAAGAGGAACACCATCCACGTGGATACAAAATCACTTCATATATAAATATTATGTTTACAACATCACTTCCTTCCTACAAGATAACTAAAGATGTTGAGATCTGAAGTAGATTATCCAGCGGAATCTTCAATTTCTCCCTTCCATTCAACTTGTCACCCATATCATCCTCCATCTATCTTTTGAATCTACAGAAAAAGGAATTTTTTGTAACACAACAGTGGAAGAAGCATCAGTTCCCAATGCATGTAAATATTATAAACACCATATTAAGAAGGTGTGTGTGTGTGTGTGTTTATATTAGAAAGCATGGCTGCGTCAGGCACTTTTGAGCTCTTGTTCTGAAAATCATGCTTGTTGCCAGAAGTAACATCATTTTAAATAATCACTATAGTACTAAAGTTTGAACATAGATCCACGTTTGATGATGTAATCACACATGTTTATTTCCTTGATAAATTGAACAGAGACATGATTTTAACAATAGTTAGACCATGTTCATGGTGCACGCACATGTAGAGTGAAGTATATGGAAAAATGAAAGAAACATGCTGTTTGGAATTTCTCAGTTGGTGATACCTTTAAATTCACATCTACTTGCTGCTTGGAATTTCTTTTAACACGTTAGTAGCATGCAAACAACAAGTCTTCAGGCAGGACAATGTGTGATATACCGTGTATTTCCAAGAGCCCATTGCACCTACACATCAACTCGTTACTTACCACACAGATCGGAATACAAAGGTAAATATAGAAAGATAAGTAGCCACGATGAAGATATAAACTATCCATCTGATAGCATATCATAACTCTCGAATTAACTAGATCAGCACGATGAATGTAAAACAAAGCATATGCGATTGGCTTGCATTTACCTCGGGGTAAAGAGGAGTTTTTAGTGGCCTCAAAACCAGCCAAGATAGAAGTTCCACTCCGTTTGTTTACCAGCCAAACTTCCAAGTATTCAGTAGGGAATACAACTAACGGAAATTCAATTCGGCTCCCGGGTGCGTATGCTCCCTCTACCAACAAAACATATTTTGAAGTGTGGAAAAATTTTGACAAAAAATTCTGCATGTACATCTCCATAATATATGTGTATGCATCAAGTTTCACGAAAAAATAATATTTTTTGTGGCCTATGTAAAAAAGAGAAAATTTATCCTGTGAAAAGCATTGTTTTCAGCATTGAATTTTGACTTTTTTACACACGTCACATGATAAGTTCAATTTTTATGAAACGACTTTGTTAGCGCGTAGCACATGAAGATGTACGTGCGAATTTTTTGTTTTAATTTTTTTAAAATTTAAAATATGTGTATGATGCATTTCAAAATATAGGGAGCATATGCTCCCATGTTCCAAAACACCACTCCCATACAACTAACATGTCCATTGTGTTAACTCCACATGTATAACTGAAGTAAACTTCACATGTATAACTGAAGTTTGCTCCCAGGTACAGTATTTGAGGTTTACTATTTTGGCCGTGGATTTCTATCACTAGCATGCAAACTGACCTTTAGGTGGCACTTATGAGCATTGCAGGTGCTTCTCATTGTATATTTATAAACAGAGAGCAGTAAAAAAATAAACAAACAAGGGACAATGCACCTAGATAATCAGGCAATGCACCTAGATAATCATGCTGGCCATGGATAAACTCGATTATGTAAAAAAATCTAGAATGTGCATCCAGATTCATGATTAGCGTTTACTCTTTTGGCCGTGTATTTGTTGCAACTTAACTAATGTTTATAATCAACATAAAGACATGATGCAATAAACTATGAAGATGATACTAACGAATCTTACACGCGGCAGATAATGGTAAAGTTTGAAAAAGACTGCTGACATGGTGTAGTTACAAAAAAACCTTGATGGGCATACTGCCGATAAGCCTGAATCTATACCCAGCTTTTCTGCTTTACCAACAACTTCAGTTCCAGCCATGTAGTTACATAGAGAACAGGTACCTTACCTGGCCAAGATAAGAGTGCATGCATGGCAATTAGTTCACACACAAATTTCTTCTGATCTTCTGAAGTAAAATCTAGTTATTTCTCATTTTGAAACTTCAGGAAATAAATTTCTACGTGCTGAAAGCCTGCAGGACGAAATAGGTCATTAGCCAGAATATGAACATGCCCAGTTGCAAATAGCAATACTAGTACTTTCGCGTTCTTTCTGCTACTTGAATACATAGAACATCGCGCATGGAAAATCAGACTCCGCATCTGGCACTGGCGAGACATCAGGTGAGAAGTTTTGTGCGTACATACCTGTGACAAATCTAAAAATGAACAAATAATAGCACGGGAAGACAATTAGGCACCTTTGACGAGCGACATCAGATGGCTACCGTCGACGCCGGCGGCGACCTCAACAGTGGTGGATGCAGGGCCTAAGCCCGACTACCCTTGTTTCCCCCAGGAGCCAGTCGCAAATCCCCATCGGAGCCTTCGGTGTCACCGCCAACCAACCGAATGCGATGCGGCAAAAGAAGAAGGCACTGCGGCAAGGTTGCATAACTAGTCAAGAATAATAGGAAAAAAAAAGAGGCATGAATCTGAAAGGGGAAACGAGGAGTCGCGCCTGGATTGCCCTTGGTCCGCCGTGACCACCATGATCCGCCTCGCCTCTTCTCCTTGCATACGCGCCACCGCACCGATCATTCAGTGTGTGGTCGCCGCCTTGTGTGGTTTCCGAGCAGCATCAATAACATGAGGAAAGGGGAAACTAGATAGGGAGAGATCAGATGTTGTTTGATGGCTTGATTTGTGGCGGCGTGGTGTTGTTAGGGTTGTAAGGTGGACTTGCGAATAATGGGGATCAGGAATTGGGACGGAGATGCGGAGGCGGGGATGGGGTGGACTTAGGCGTGGGGACGTGGGAGAGGTGGCCCGTGGACAGTAGATACACATGTCGCCAGCGTTGCAAGCTATGTGTTGTTTTAGGGCCGGTCGTGTTGTAGTGCATGTAACAAAAGTCATAACCTCACATCAACTTACTTTGGAGAGTGATTTAAATGAGATGCTACACCTCATAGATTTTAAATACTATCTTTGAAATAATTTAAATGAGCTAGAAATGACTACATTGCCATTATTTGAATCTAGCCCATGATCATTTGAAACAACCATGCCATATTTTTGCATAATCAAATAGAGTTTTTGAAATGTGAATTATGAGAATTGGAAAAACCTCAAAATTCATTATGGTTGAATTTTAATAACTGTTTGAATTTTGAAAAGGTACTTCCTTGTTATTTTTATTGCAAGTGTTCTATAATGAATCAAGGGTTGAGACCAGTGGGGTTGGCTAGATCTTTTCATCCACTTTCAAACAAAATTTGAATCAACTCAGTTGGATTTGTAGATTTGTTTTTATTAGATTTTGAATCAAGCACCAGTATTCAAATTCGTATTAAAACGAAATAACCAAATTCAAACTGTGGGCTTCGGCGGGAAACGCTAACGGGCCAGGGAGAAAAAGTAACAGGCCAGCCCAGTAGCGCACCTCGCACGCGCGGGCAGCCTGACAGCGGGTCCCGCATGTCAGCGACTAATCAAACCCGAATCAGTATGTTTCAAAGATGGCCGTAGGATTAGAAAGAGGATCGAAGGCCTAGGCTCGTCGTCCTCGACGGCGAGATCGAACCCCACTAGCGGCGAACCTAGGGGGTCGGCGGCTCACCGGAGGTCCGGCGATCGTCGGCGAGGTGGTAGAGCGACGTTGTCGACGACGACGAAGCTCCTGGTACCGGCGGCAACTCCTGGGGTGGCTCCAATCTTCAGCTCCTTCTGCGATGGCTCGGCGGACTCCGGCGATCGATTGAGGGGCTACAGGCTAAATTTGGTAAAGGGCTTGCTCGAGGAGGCTCAGTGAGGAGAGGGAAGAGGAATGGCATGAAGAATTTGAGCAGGGGAGGTCTCCTTTTATAGGGTCGACGAGTGCTGCGGGGTGGTCACGGTGGCGAGCATGGAGGTGGCGCTAGGGGCTGCGAAGGGGCAAGGTGAGGACGCTGCGCTGTTCCTGGTGTCATGGCGATCGTCACGCGCTTGATTGCACAGAAAATGGAGGTCAGACACGATGGTGCGGTTGATGTCACTTGCGGTACCGTGGCGGACGTCGGCGACTAGGACGACGGCGACAGGGCTCTCCGGCTCGAAGGGTCATGTCTGGGAGGTTGCTGGTGTACTGGCGAGTGCGTGTGCGAGAAGAGCGAGCGAGGGGAGGTCAGCAGTGACGAGGCGAGGCGACGCTCTGGCGTGCCCGTGCGTCGCGACCATGCCGGTCCTGGCGTTACAGGGTGACCTGGGCACGTACTGGCATGGGCTGTGCGATGCTCTCCTTGGCCAATGGCTTGTACCAGCAGGTTCAGTAGAGAGAGGGGAGTCTCCAGGACATGCTGATGTCAACTAGAGAGGAGTGGAGAGAGGGGTGGCATGGAGGAGTGGCATGAGAGTGACATAGGCATGGCAAGGTCATTCCTCTCCTTTGAACAGTGGTGCAAGTGCATGGTTTGGTCCAGGGGATGAAGAATGACAATGATGATCACAAGACATGGATGGTTTAGGCTAAGACCCAAAGGATTTTAGAGTGTATGAACAATCCAGATTTGTGCACACCATGTGTTTGATGAAATGGCCGAAAGAACTTTGAATTTGAATTTTTTCAAAATAATTTATGGGTGTGATTCAATTAATATTTGGCACCTCTTGATGACCTTGGTTTGAAATTTGGAAATGGTTTGGTAAAAATCAAATTTGGGTTGATCTAGGATCTATTTCAAAGTTGCCAGTTTGGCTGCTTTTTAAATTCATCTGAATTTGAATCAGCAAGGTTGGTCAACACCAAATTGTTCACCTTTATGTGTACTATAGATCTGTGCAAAAATATGAGGAAGTTTGGTTTAGAAAATAATAACAAAAGAGGCTCAAAGTGGGCATCATGTTAAAAATGTCACATATGACCGTTATCACATGTGCTAGGGTTTTTCATTTTCTTTTCTTTTCTTTTGATTTTCTTTGACCAAAAGTCATTGTTTTGGGTACATTTAGTGTTAGGTTGGTTTTAATAATGGTTCACAACCATTTTGGTAAAATAAATAGGGCATAGACCTATATTTGCAAATATGGCTATATGCCCATATATGCTTCACCTTTTTATTTGATTTTCTTTTCTTGTTTTCTCTTTGATTTTTGAAAAGGGGTATGGTTTAGGGTTTTGAATCACGTCCAACACCTCAAACAAATAATCATGGCAAAAATCACAACCTACATGCATGATCACTATCCACACCATGCAAGTAAGGCAATTCAAGTTTTTGTTGGCTCAAAATTTTGGGAAGGAGAGATTGATCTTCTTCATTGAGTTGAAAAGTTGGGATGTTACAAGATTGCACTGCCGCGCCAGGATTCCACTCGATCCGCATGGATTCAGCCCTTGCCACACCGCCGGGAGTGACCTCCATCGTCGGGATCCACAGTGGCGGTCTAAGGCCTTGGAGGTCACTAACCTGCCCTTCCAACTGTCGGTATAGGCACCGGCGTTGGCAGAGCTCGCCTTATGGTGGGTGGATAGTTCTCTCCAACGTCTGCTCCCGCACACACCCTCAAAGACAGCGGATAGGAGGAACATAAGAGTTGATAGAAGCGACGCACGCAGATAACGCGCTAACAGACAATTACCTGCTATGCTTAACTAGATTGCATTAAATTTGATAAAGTTGTTGGTAAAATCAACGCAACAGCCGTGCTGTGTGACAACACTCGGCAGGCGGCGGGGTGAAGCGCGCATGTTTTTCTAGTAATAATAATACCTTTTGATTCGTATAATGACACGTGCAGATTCATATATCTTCTGACTGTTTCGCCTAGAGGAAACAAAATCCTGCTGATAGCACGCATTCCTAACCAGTTGTCGTATCACATAATAATGATACGTACTATAATTGTTTGATCTGAAAATCATATCGCAGGTATATATATCATTTCGTAGGTTTTTCTTCATGTACGTATTGAATGTGCCAATTAATACAATTTTATCAGTTAGTGTACCTCGCAGTTAATTAGGATCGTATACTCTCTCTCTATATATACTGATGCGGTTGTTTGAAACATCGCCTTCTCAAGTTCATCGAGAAAAAAACTTCCAATGAAGGGGGGCAGCGTGGTTTACGTGATTGCACTTTTGTTCATGGCGTGCCTTGTTGTTGGTGGACAATGTAAGCATATCATATCTGGACTTTTTTTTTTGAACTGTATATCACACTCTTTATATTCTTGCAGAAGTCACTATCTCTGAAAAATCTATAACTCCATGTATATGAGGTGGTTTATATATGCTTGCATATCGGGCGCTATCACAAACTCACAACTATATAATGTTTGCATATATCTATGTAGGTCGTCTTGAAACCCGAAGGACCTATCAAAGCGGTCATGCCAACGCGACTGCGGTGGAATTATCGTTAGATGAGAGCAAGGTTCACTTTAAATTTTGTGTGTTTTTAGACTGCAATACCAAACGTGAAGCAATGAGCAAAGGATGCCACTGTTGCGCCACAAAGCCAGAAATACCTTGTTTTCATTCTCTAGAAGAATGTCAGGAAAATTGCCCACCCATAAAATCAAAATAAGGGAGGGTATTACTGAAACATGTAAAATATAGCACGTTGCTATTCGAATAAGATTTTGTGTTGAGTTCGAGTCTAATGTTCCGAGATTAGTTGCATGTACTCCTAGCTAGTGCTTTTTCACCTTATTCCTTTTTAATCATCCATATTTTTTGATGTGCGATCAAAATGGAAAAGAAAACATCAATTTATTTTATTCCTTTGTGTTTGAAGAAAGCAGCTCGATTGCCTTGTTTGGCCTCCAACTTAACGGTGTAGCTAGCTCGATTCGATTTTTTTCCAGACTAGCGTGGCAGCGTGCTTTGGCCTGGCTTGAATTTTGTAGTCAACAGATCGATCGATCCAGTCAACCATTTGCTTGCTTCAGTAACGTGCGTGTGAACCAACGTCGATCTTTAGTTTAGTTAGTTTGGTTAACAATAATGCTACACCAACGTGGGGCTACTTACGGGCTGACATGGCCTGGATCTGACATCTAATGATACGTGCAGATTCCTATACCTTTTGATTCCTATAATGATACGGGCACATTCCAATAACTTTTTTTTTTTTGCGAATCAGATCCCTTCTGATTGTTTCGTCTAGAGGAAACAAAATCCTGCTGATAGCACACATTTCCAACCAGGAATAGTATCTCACATAATAATGATATATATGTAGGTTCGATCGGAAAATCATATCGCAGGCATATATATCACGTCGCAGGTTTTTCTTCATGTACGTATGGAATGTGCCAATTAATATAATTTTATCAATTAGGGTAACAGATCACACAGTTAATTAGGATCGTATACTCCGGAAACTCATTTTGGCTCTGGGGTCTAGATGCTCCCGTTTGCTGAACAAATCATGTTCCGGATGCTGTTCTATTTGTCAGTGTATTCAACTATGTATCCTATGCCTACCGGGAGCGGCCATTTGGCTCCCGAGAGCATTTGCTCCCGGTTTTTTTTCGAAAAATCAGAATAAATCGAAAACTTATCAGAAAATTCCGAAAAAAAATCATGCACATACCTGACCATGGCACGCACCACCGTGTAAAATGTTGTTGCAAAATGTCATCGTATGCGCACTGAACAAAAATGACAAATTTCTGACATGAAATAAGATCCAAAAATTTGAATCTCAGATCTGGAAATTTGTCATTTTTCCCAGGACGCATACGATGACATTTCGCAGCGACGACATTTCACAAGGTGGTGCGTGCTATTATCTGGTACGTGCATGATTTTTTTCGGAATTTTTTGAATTTTTTTGGAAAACAAAATTTGCTCCCCCAAAATCCGGGAGCAAATGCTCCCGGGAGCCAAGACGAATTTCCGATGCCTATCTCTCTTTTTAAACAGTGCTTGGGCCAGAGATATCAATGCTTGCAGCTCCACTCCGTCCAACGGTACATAACAGTCTTATCTTTCTTGTACCTTCATTTTAGGAACTTGGACCGCAGCCCATGCAAGTACTTTCGTTGTCTACTATCATCTTAGAGTTTTTTAGACCATCTCAATTAATTTCCAATTTGCAGGATAAATCACGGAATTCAAAATAGAAGATAGAAAGAGAAGGCAACTGAAATATAATGGTCAAACATTACGAATGCAACACGGAGTGGGCATCTTTTGCGTCGAGCTGCGGATATGAAATTGGCCGTTGGGCCACGCTTGACTCCTAGCGACCCAACGCATTCTGCTCCAACGCATCACAAATTGATGATTAAATTTTTACTATTATATTGCAGTTGGGGATGATGTGCACTTTGATATTTAATATTAAAACAATCCTAACCGTTGATCACCCTATTAACGCCCGTTTAAATATAATCCCACATTGCTTAGTAAAAATATTTTCACGTCGCTCTGAAAAGCTAGAAATATATTTAATGTCTATCAGTCCTTTCCAAATCAACGCATACACAAAAAATCAGGACTTAATTCCATCGCTTGGAAAAAAATCAGGACTTAATTACATCGCTCAGAGAATAGAAACATATCAACTGCGTATCAATAACTTTCATGTCAACGCACACATGAAAAATCAGGACTTAGTTCACTTTCCTTCTATTCGTCTCTGCCTTTTCAACTTACCGCATGTCTAAGAGTAAAAATCAGGCCGGGATATTTCCTATTAATTTTGCGCAAATCAGGCGGAGATGTTCTCCTTACTCTCAATCTCGCCCAAAGACGCGGCTTGCCCGCTCCGCGGGTAATTCGCCCATTCATGCTCGCCACAACGGCTCTTTCTTTTTCGCCTCGTCTTCTTTCCGCCCTAACAAAATCTACGGAAAATCAATCCACGCTAAAAACCCCATGGCTCGTGCTGGAATGCGGCACCTCAATGGTGGGCACCACGGAGGGGTGTAGGGAAGGAACTCGGTGTGGAGACCGCATAGCTGTGTGCCGGACCCTAGCTAAGAATTCGTGCATGCCTCCCTCCCAGGGTCTGCTCGAGGTGGTTTTATCTCGGGAAGAAGCCGGTGCAGTGCTACCACATGGCTAACACGGAGATGATCACGACAACCTCGGGGAGGAGTTCATCGCCTAGGATGTTGATGGAAGTAGTGCACGGATGACGACTCCTAGCTTATCAGGTACAACAAGATCGCAATTACAACAAAGCTATAGAGGTTGGGTATGGGATCCCAGAGAGATGAATCAAGCTGCCATAATTGATCCTCCATTTCTTTAATTTTGGAAAAATAGAAAGAAGAACGATAAAATAATTTAGCGAGAAATACATCTCGACGCGGCTCCATCATGGACCCTTTCGTAGCTGATTTTTTCCTCTCTACAAGAACACTCCCAACTCTCGCATCCTCGCCGGAGGTTGGTCGTCTACACGCTGCCTCGTGATGCACCGACAGGTGGCCACCCACTCCTTCTCCCACGCGAGCACAAGCACGCACAAGTGCCAGCTCAGGCCTCTCATCCATGCTCACCGGAAGCTGTTCGGAGGAGCGCAGAGTGGTGTCTCAATGGTTCATGGTCATCCACACCACCAACCTCCCAATGACATGTACATGTATACCAGGAGGCGTGCTCCGTGCTCGACGACGACGTTGACCTTGAGTGCATCATTAAGGGCACACACGGGCATGATCAATCTTTAGGGGGGGCATCATCGATGTGGATGTGCTCAACTAAATGTTTGTCACCATGAAGACCAAGGGTAACATGACAACGATTCCCTGGGAACAGGCTAACGATATGGTGGGGGAGGGGTCACCGTGGCTGAGTTCGAGGCGGTCGAGGAGGTTACTCCTGAGGATCAACATCTACAAGAGTCTCTCATTAGCTATTACATTTCCTCAAAGATTGTGATAGGTTGCTAGCTAAGTAACTGTTAAATCTAGAGTTCGCTCTAGCACACCACATTATAGAAAGAAGAGCAGGAAATCTGAATTTTAGCCTTGACCTTTTAAATGGAACATAGGGGAAAGGGGCCAACACCTTAACTCTTAAGCTGCACTATGAACCCGTCTATGCATGCCAATCTCCTGCATTGCTCTACCTGCAACAACCTTGTCTTGAATCTCAATTCCTTGGAATATGCCCTGCTCCTCTCGTTCCAAATGTTCTACATGACATAGACCACCATGATACGTTGCAAACGTATCTATAATTTTGATGCTCCATGCTTGTTTTACACCAATTTCTCTATGTTTCTATGTGCACTTTGCATCATTTTATGACATTTATTGGACTAACCTATTAACAAGTGTCACAGTGCCCATTTTTTATTATTATGTCTGGTTATTGCAGAAAATGTACAAAATTGAAAGTGCTCAAAAAATTCTGGAAAAATCACAGAAATTCTAATATACCAGAAGCCTCCGGGAGCGAGAAGGAGAGACGGAGATGTGCCACGGGGCAGCCATACCAGGCCTAGGCGCAGGCGCAGGCCTGGTCGCGCCTGGGGTGGTATGGGCACCCCGTGCACCCCCTCGCGTCGCCTCTTCGCCTATAAGACCCCTCCGACCTAAAAACTCTGAAACATATCACCCTCCGTCCACGAAAAGTTCCGTAGCCGCCGTCATCGCCGAAACCAGGTTTCGGGGTTCCGGCACCCTGCCGGTACGGAGAAGTGCCCTCGGAGCCATCGTCATCGACTCCACCGCCTCCACTTCGACTCCATGACGGTTTGTGAGTAGTTCCCGCAGAGACTATGGGTTCTTGGCTGTAGCTAGATGGTACTCTCTCCCATGTGCTTCAATACAATGATCTCATGAGCTTCCTTACATGATTGAGATCCATATGATGTAATCGGTGTTGTGTTTGTTGGAATCCGATGGATTGATCATTATGCTCAGTATATCTTATAAGTTTGTGAAGTATTTATTGCTGCAATATTGTTATGTTTAATGTTTGTCACTAGTGCACGAGTGGCATGATCTTAGATCTAGGCTCTATAATTGTTGCTTAGATTGTATCTACAAATTGTATGCACATGTCTTTGTCCGGAACCCGAGTCCCAAAGTGATCTCGAATTGGGATAACCGGAGGGGATGACTTTGATATGAGGATCACATCTTTTCACCAATTGTTAATGCTTTGCTCCGGTGCTCTATTAAAAGGAGTACCTTAATTACTAGTAGTTTCCCTTGAGGCCCCGCGAGCACGTATGACTATATATGGAAAACATGCCGACGATATTAATAGACTGGATATTTTGTCTTAATGCTAAATTCAATTCTGTCAATTTCTCAGCTGTAATTTGTTCACCCAACACTTGTTATCTGGAGAGTTACCACTAGTGTAGATCATCGGGAACCCCGGTCCTTTATTTCATCATCATTTCTTTTCAATCAACTTCGCGCTGGGATATTTTCTAGTGCCATCTCCTCTGTGTTACTGCTACTGCTGTGTTATTATTGCTCGCATATTACTGCCGCATCACATTTCCCTGTCAACACGCCATCAAAGTAGTACCAACTATTTTCTGGCGCCGCATCATATTACCACTACTTTCACAGCACCCTGTTACTAGTGCTTTTCCAGGTGCAGCTGAATCGACAACTCCGCTGTCAAGACTTATAAGTATTCTTTGGCTCCCCATGTGTCGAACCAACAAATTTGGGTTTTACTTCCCTCGAAGACTGTTGCGATCCCCTATACTTTTGGGTCATCAAGACTATTTTCTGGCGCCGTTGCCGGGGAGCATAGCTCTACTTATAAGTTCACCTGGGGAGTACACTCCACCTCTCTGGCTGTTTTTATTTCATTTTGTTTTGTCTAGTTTATTTTTGTCTTATTTTATTTTTCCTATATATGTGAAAATCCATAAAAATTTGAAAAATCGAAAAACTGTTATTATGGAACGGCCTGCTTTATTTATGAAGTATAGAGAATCATATAAAGGCAAAGTCATGGGGGGCACGTTAAAAAAGTTGGATACAATTGCTAAAATTTTGCTTAAATGCCATGATATAAATTGTTGCTCTAAACAGGATACTAAACATCTTAAATTCCAATGTGGCTTTAGTGAAAAAGTTTTAATTTCGAACTATCATTGGAATAACTATATTCATCTTGGATTCGAAGAAGTAGAACAATTTGTCTTATTTATGGGAGCCTCTGAAATAGAATCCTTCATGTCTAAACATTATGAAACTTGTGTTGCTTATCATGACCTTAAAGATTATGTCTCTTCTATCCTTGATTATTGCACAGAAAATTTCAGCAAAAATTGTTATATCATTGATTATAAAGAGACACTCAATTATGCACAAGAATGTATCCACAATTTGCAGGAACCCGTAAAAGAAGAAGTTGCTGAACCTGAAAGCTTATTAGATAAAAAAATAGGAGGAGAGTGACGAACAAAAGGAGGAAGAATGGATTAGCTACCCATGCCAACCTTCTAATGTGAGTAACTCTTTATCTCTTACATTATTTGATTGCCCTCCATGCTCACCAAAGGAGGACGAATGTTATGTTCATGAGGATTCTCTTAAAATATTCCCTATGAGTAAAACTTGTGAAATAATTATGCTACTTTTATTTATAATAATCCATGCTATTTTGATAAATCTCATGATAATCCTTTATTTGTGCCTAATTTCGAAATGCATGGAACTATTTTTTTTTTGCTTGGAGAGTGTTTATGATAAAGCTTTAGATGATGGTCCTATGTTACTTGATGTAATAAACTATAATGCTACTGAAAATAGGATTGCTACTAGTAGTCCCATACCTCTTGAGAATGATCAATCATCCTGTTATAAAATTGCTAAAAGTGGATTTGATTGTTTTAATCCTACTATTTTTGAGCTTGATAAAAATTATATGTTTGGAGATCATGAAAAGCATGCTTTATGTGATAGTTATATTGTTGAGTTTATTCATGATTCTATTGAAAATTATTATGAGAGAGGAAAATATGGATGTAGGAATTTACATGGTACTAAAACACCTCTCTACATGCTAAAATTTTTAAAGTTACTATTGTTTTACCTTCACATGCTTGTCACTTTGTTCTTTGTGAATTTATTTGTGTACAAGATTCCCATGCACATGAATTGGGTAAGACTTAAATGTGTTTCATATTTGCTTCTTGATGCTCCCTTTTACTTCAATTCATATTACAAATGTGAGCATCTTCTCAAATTATTGAGCCTATCTTAATGGCTGTAAAGAAAGAGCTTTTTGGGAGACAACCCATTATGTTTTTGTTTCTATTATTTTACTATTTTGTTGAGTCTTGGAAGTCATTGCTACTGTAATGTCCTCTCCTTATCATTTTTTTATTTTCGTTTTTGTGCCAAGAGTAGCCTCTAATGGTAAGAAAGTAGTATTTGGGGAATTTGCAATTGTGTTTCTGTTTCTGAACTGTCGCGAGAAAAATTCGCACAAATCACCAGAACGTCACCATGAGCTGAACATTTATGAGCATATTCTCTAGGTTATTATCTCAAAAAAATCGATCTTTAATAGTTGTTCTCTTTTGATAGATTTCTGCCATTAGTGCATTTGCCACTTAATCTTTTTCTTTTTGAGTTCTTTTAAAAGAAGGATCTTTCCGAAGAAGTTTATACAGTAGCTAATGTTTTAATATAAGCTTTACATATGTCATACCAGAACCAAGTGGATTGCTTATTTTGATTACACTAATATTGCTAATGAATTATGTTGAGTTTTGGGTGAAGGAAGTTTTCAAGTGTAGGGAGAGAAGAATGATGCCATGGGATGAACAATGGACAAAAGCTCAAGCTTGGGGATGTCCCATGGACACCCAAGAAATATCCAAGAGGTTCAAGCATCAAAGCTTGGGGATGCCCGGGACACCCCCTCTTCATCATTAAAAAGCACAAGGTCATTTTTCAGTGCGCTATATTTTTATTGCTTCATGCATTATGTGTTATTCTTGGAGCGTCTTTTGTTTTTTTGTGTTTTGTTTTGTTTTTTTGTTGTTCAATAAAGTTGGGCCCATCATATTTGTTTTGGAGAGACACGCTCCGCTTTAATTGCATGAACGCTCTAGTCTTCACTCATATGTTCAACAAGCATTCTATTTTTGCGAGTACTGCGTTTAAGCTCTAGTTTTTCATTCATATTATGTTGAGAGTTTGTTGATTTTCTATATGCAAGTGAATTTATCTCTCTAATATCTACTGAATATTATCTACGAGAGTTGTTTCAGATAAGTTAATTGGTGTTGGATACGAGTAAGAAGTCTCATATTAATAGTGATGGAAATGAAAGATCTCCTTTGATGTTTCAATTGAGTTGACTTGATGATCATTTAGTTTTTGATTTTTAATATCACCATATGCTTTGATTAATACGTTTTGTCGCTATGCATGATTATGGCTATTATTGCTCTCTTAGTCGGTCGCCCCCTTTCTTTTGCTAGCCTTCATTTGTACTGAGTATGGGCTCTACTCGTGCATCCAACTCCCAAAAACCAAAATACCAATCGTGTCCACCATATCTACCTATATGTGGTATTTTATTGCAACTCCAAAGTAAATTGCTTGTGTGCTACCTTTAAAACCTTTCAAAAATTCATTCCTTATTTTTGCCATATATAGCTCATGGGAAAGTAGCGTACATACTATTGTGGTAAGGAATATGTCACTTATGTATCTTAGTTCTTATAAGTTGCTTGTTGAGCGGTAACCATGTTATCTGGGGACGCCATTAACCTGTCACACCTTTGTTGAGTATCATGTGAGTTGCTATGCGTGTTCGTCTTGTCTAAACTAAGGGAGATTTGCCATGAGTTGAAATGGTTCGAGTATGCATATTGTTAGAGAAGAACATTGGGCTGCTAACCAAAGCCATGTATCATGGTGGAAGTTTCAGCTTGGACACTCAAATCCTCAAAATCTCTTATGAGAATATTATTATTGTTGAATACTTAAAACATTAAAAAGAGAAGTCCATTATCTGTTTCCTATGTTGTCCCGGTATGGATGTCCTTAAGTTGAGATCTATCCAAATCGAGAAATCAAATGCGATTTATCTCCTTGGACCTTTGTACAGGTGGCACAGAGGTACCCCTTTGTGACACTTGGTTGAAACATATGTAATGCGATGATAATCCATGGAAATTCGAGCTAATTAGGACAAGGTGTGGGAACTATTAGTATTCGATGCATGAGGCTTGCAACTTATAGGAAGTTTTATACATAACCCATATGAATTATTACTACCGCTGACACAATTGTTTCCATGCTTTCAAAATAAAAATATCTAGCACATGAGTAATCACTACTAGGAAAAGGCCTATAGGTGAAGGCAAGTGGTGCCGGCGCACCACCTTGGACGTGCGCCGGTGGAACATGTTGCCGGCGCACCAAATAAGCGCCGCGCCGGCGATGGAGGCTTACTGCCGGCGCACAAGCAAAAAAGATGCGCCGGCGATAAATTTCAAAGAGGACCAGACCAGGCCGGAAAAATCGAGCCCCTTACTGCCGGCGCACCACCATGTTGGCGCGCCGGTGGTAAGTTTCTTATTGCCGGCGCTGGAGCATAATGGTGCGCCGGCGGTAAGGGCAGCCATAATTTTCCCTCTACACCCCCCCCCGTGGACCGCCTTTTCAGTTTTGAAAAAAATAAAAGAAAATGATAAATAATTCAAAAAATTAAATCCTTTGAACTGCCCATGTATTATGTAATCTAGCTTTCATCAAAATTGGAAAAAATGAATTTCGATATATTATGCAAAATGGCGTCATCTTTCGGTAAAACGGGATTTCTGGTTGCATACGACCTTCGATGAAAAACTTTTTTATATCAAAATCAATCTACTCGAAATTTCCTATTTGAATTCAACTACCTCCGGCCGTTTGGAGAAAAAATGGATTCGTCAAATTCAAAACAGAAACAGGACTTTTTTCAGATTTAAGATTTGGGAGAAAAAAAGAAAAAAATTACCCCCGGCGCACCACCCTACTTGGTGCGCCGGCAGTAACCTATGGTATATATATACTCCACACCTGCCTGTGCTCCTCACTTTCACATTTTCCTTCTCTTTTCCTCCTCCTCCTCCTCCTCCTCATCTACTACATCGAGCTATCGCGGCGAGCTACTCCGGCGACCTTTATCGCACCGACGGCCACGATGGCCACCGACGGCCACAACGTCCTCCGGCCTCCTCCAACACCTCTGGCCTCCTCCACCACCTCCGGCCTCCTCCACCACGTTCGGCCTCCGCCACCACGTCCAGCCTCCTCCACCACCTCCGGCCTCCTCCACCAACTCCGGCCACCTCCATCAACTCCGGGCTCCCCCACCTACTCCGGGCTCCTCCACCTCCGGCCTACTCCTCCTCCTCCTAAACCGACGCGATGACCTCGGGAGCTTCCGCCATCATCCTGCACCGACGCAGAGACGACAACCACTGATTAGCTAGATCTAGATCTACATCGAGATTTGAATTTTTTTTTGTTTTCTTGTATAACCTACCGCCGGCGAACAAGACAGGTTCGCCGGGGATAACGCGAGTTACCACCGGCGCACCAACTGGTGCGCCGGCAATAAGCGATTATCACCGGCCTGTTCCCACCGGCGGGCTTCTAGTGCGCCGGCAATAGGCCTTTTTGGTGCGCCGGCAATAGGCCTTTTCCTTGTAGTGAATCCCTACTTCCCTCTGCGAAGGGCCTTTCTTTTACTTTTATGTTGAGTCTTCATCTTCTAAAGTTCATGCACCATTAAGAGAGCATAGTTGTCATTCTTAGTTTTATGTGCATGGTCCCAAAATTATTATTGATTGAATCATGAATGTGTTATTACTTGTTCTTAAATTATTTGTATTTAGTCATCCTTTAAACTTTAAAGGTGTGATTGATACGTCTCCGACGTATCGATAATTTCTTATGTTCCATGCCACATTATTGATGTTATCTACATGTTTTATGCACACTTTATGTCATATTCGTGCATTTTCTGGAACTAACCTATTAACAAGATGCCGAAGTGCCGCTTGTCGTTTTCTCGCTGTTTTTGGTTTCGAAATCCTAGTAACGAAATATTCTCGGAATTGGACGAAATCAACGCCCGGGGTCCTATTTTGCCATGAAGCTTCCGAAGTCCGACGGAGAGACGAAGAGGGGCCACGAGGGGCCACACCCTAGGGCGGCGCGGCCCCCCTTGGCTGCGCGGCCCTGTGGTGTGGGGCCCCCGTGCCGCCTCTTGACCTGCCCTTCCGCCTACAAATAGCCTCCGTGACGAAACCCCCAGTACCGAGAGCCACGATACGGAAAATCTTCCAGAGACGCCGCCGCCGATCCCATCTCGGGGGATCCAGGAGATCGCCTCCGGCACCCTGCCGGAGAGGGGATTCATCTCCCCGAGGACTCTACGCCGCCATGGTCGCCTCCGGAGTGATGTGTGAGTAGTCTACCCCTGGACTATGGGTCCATAGCAGTAGCTAGATGGTTGTCTTCTCCCCATTGTGCTTCATTGTCGGATCTTGTGAGCTGCCTATCATGATCAAGATCATCTATATGTAATTCTATATGTTGCGTTTGTTGGGATCCGATGAATAGAGAATACCTGTTATGTTGATTATCAAAGTTATATCTATGTGTTGTTTATGATCTTGCATGCTCTCCGTTACTAGTAGATGCTCTGGCCAAGTAGATGCTTGTAACTCCAAGAGGGAGTATTTATGCTCGATAGTGGGTTCATGCCCGCATTGACACCGGGACAAGTGACAGAAAGTTCTAAGGTTGTGTTGTGCTTGTTGCCACTAGGGATAAAACATTGATGCTATGTCTAAGGATGTAGTTGTTGATTACATTACGCACCATACTTAATGCAATTGTCTCGTTGCTTTGCAACTTAATACCGGAGGGGTTCGGATGATAACCTCGAAGGTGGACTTTTTAGGCATAGATGCAGTTGGATGGCGGTCTATGTACTTTGTCGTAATGCCCAATTAAATCTCACTATACTCATCATGATATGTATGTGCATGGTCATGCCCTCTTTATTTGTCAATTGCCCAACTGTAATTTGTTCACCCAACATGCTCTTTATCTTATGGGAGAGACACCTCTAGTGAACTGTGGACCCCGGTCCAATTCTCTTTACTGAAATACAATCTACTGCAATACTTGTTCTACTATTTTCTGCAAACAATCATCTTCCACACAATACGGTTAATCCTTTGTTACAGCAAGCCGGTGAGATTGACAACCTCACTGTTTCGTTGGGGCAATGTACTTTGGTTGTGTTGTGCAGGTTCCACGTTGGCGTCGGAATCCCTGGTGTTGCGCCGCACTACATCCCGCCGCCATCAACCTTCAACGTGCTTCTTGGCTCCTCCTGGTTCGATAAACCTTGGTTTCTTTCTGAGGGAAAACTTGCTGCTGTGCGCATCATACCTTCCTCTTGGGGTTCCCAACAAACGTGTGAGTTACACGCCATCAAGCTCTTTTTCACGGCGCCGTTGCCGGGGAGATCAAGACACGCTGCAAGGGGAGTCTCCACTTCTCAATCTCTTTACTTTGTTTTTGTCTTGCTTAGTTTTATTTACTACTTTGTTTGCTGCACTAAATCAAAATACAAAAAAATTAGTTGCTAGTTTTACTTTATTGTTATCTTGTTTGCTATATCAAAAACACAAAAAAATTAGTTTACTTGCATTTACTTTATCTAGTTTGCTTTATTTACTGTCTTGCACTCTACACTAAAAATTCAAAAAAAAATTAGTTACTTTTGTTACTATGTCTAGCTCTGAACCTGTTACTTCTTCGCCTGAAGAATTAGTCTTCACTTTTAAACAAGGGGATGAGGAGAGTTTTAAGGATGCTTGGTCTAGAATCTTTACTTCTTATCGTAAAACTGAACCTCAAATGACTCTAAGTTTGCTCCTTAGTAATTTTTATTTTGGTCTTATGGTTCGCTATAGATATGCTTTGGACACTTTAGTGGGAGGAGATTTCCTTCATTGCAATGGGGATCAAGCTTTTAATGCCATAAAGAATTTGGTTGCATCACATGATTCAGCTAATAACTTTGATTCAGCCCTCACTAGCATTTATAATAGATTAAACAATCTCGAGATAAGTACATCTCGCTTGGATGATAACTATTGCCATGTTCGTAATCGTCTTGACCAAGTTTTAGTGAACTCTAAACTTTCATTGTGGGATCCTACTGTTAAAATTGTTATCGGTGATCGAACTCTTCATGCCTACTCGTGATATTATGTCTGAATTTTGCCTTATGCCTGAGAGCATTTATAAATCTTTGAAACTTTGGGGAGTCGAGGAAGGAGGAGAAGAAATAACTTTCATTGATAACTCTGTTATAATTCCTAAGGGAATAGCTGCAGGTGTGCATACAACCATTCTTGGAAGAACAAGTATCCATTGATTATCTTGTTATTGAATGTGTAGGGACAGGAAAACTCACATTCGGAAGATCCCTGCTGAAACTATTGGGAGCAGTCATTGATGTGGGAGAAGGCACTCTGAAATTCACCTCTATACCGGGGGGAAATCATATATTTCCTAAACCAAAGGGAAAGAAAAACAATAAGAAAGGTAAGGATAAAACCCAAGGTAAGGTTGACACACCATCTCTCGATAATACTTGATACACACTTTCTGCGCCTAGCTGAAAGGCGTTAAAGAAAAGCGCTTATGGGAGACAACCCATGTTCTTACCTACAGTACTTTGTTTTTATTTTGTATCTTGGAAGTTGTTTACTACTGTAGCAACCTCTCCTTATCTTAGTTTTGTGTTTTGTTGTGCCAAGTTAAGCTGTTGATAGAAAAGTTCATACTAGATTTGGATTACTGCGCAGAAACAGATTTCTTTGCTGTCACGAATCTGGGAAAAATCCCCCTGTAGGTAACTCAGAAAATTATGCCAATTTACGTGAGTGATCCTCAGATATGTACGCAACTTTCATTCAATTTGGGCATTTTCATTTGAGCAAGTCTGGTGCCATTTTAAAATTCGTCAATACGAACTGTTCTGTTTTGACAGATTCTGCCTTTTATTTCGCATTGCCTCTTTTGCTATGTTGGATGAATTCCTTTGATCCACTAATGTCCAGTAGCTTTATGCAATGTCCAGAAGTGTTAAGAATGATTGTGTCACCTCTGAATATGTTAATTTTTATTGTGCACTAACCCTCTAATGAGTTGTTTCGAGTTTGGTGTGGAGGAAGTTTTCAAGGATCAAGAGAGGAGTATGATGCAACATGATCAAGGAGAGTGAAAGCTCTAAGCTTGGGGATGCCCCGGTGGTTCACCCCTGCATATATCAAGAAGACTCAAGCGTCTAAGCTTGGGGATGCCCAAGGCATCCCCTTCTTCATCGACAACATTATCAGGTTCCTCCCCTGAAACTATATTTTTATTCCATCACATCTTATGTGCTTTGCTTGGAGCGTCGGTTTGTTTTTTTGTTTTGTTTTGTTTGAATAAAATGGATCCTAGCATTCACTTTATGGGAGAGAGACACGCTCCGCTGTAGCATATGGACAAGTATGTCCTTAGCTTCTACTCATAGTATTCATGGCGAAGTTTCTTCTTCGTTAAATTGTTATATGGTTGGAATTGGAAAATGATACATGTAGTAATTGCTATAAATGTCTTGGGTAATGTGATACTTGGCAATTGATGTGCTCATGTTTAAGCTCTTGCATCATATGCTTTGCACCCATTAATGAAGAAATACATAGAGCATGCTAAAATTTGGTTTGCATATTTGGTTTCTCTAAGGTCTAGATAATTTCTAGTATTGAGTTTGAACAACAAGGAAGACGGTGTAGAGTCTTATAATGTTTACAATATGTCTTTTATGTGAGTTTTGCTGCACCGGTTCATCCTTGTGTTTGTTTCAAATAAACCTTGCCAGCCTAAACCTTGTATCGAGAGGGAATACTTCTCATGCATCCAAAATACTTGAGCCAACCACTGCCATTTGTGTCCACCATACCTACCTACTACATGGTATTTCTCCGCCATTCCAAAGTAAATTGCTTGAGTGCTACTTTTAAAATTCCATCATTCGCCTTACAATATATAGCTCATGGGACAAATAGCTTAAAAACTATTGTGGTATTGAATATGTAATTATGCACTTTATCTCTTATTAAGTTGCTTGTTGTGCGATAACCATGTTTTCTGGGGACGCCATCAACTACTCTTTGTTGAATTTCATGTGAGTTGCTATGCATGTTCGTCTTGACTGAAGTAAGAGCGATCTACCACCTTATGGTTAAGCATGCATATTGTTAGAGAAGAACATTGGGCCGCTAACTAAAGCCATGATCCATGGTGGAAGTTTCAGTTTTGGACATATATCCTCAATCTCAAATGAGAAAATTATTAATTGTTGTTACATGCTTATGCATAAAAGAGGAGTCCATTATCTGTTGTCTATGTTGTCCCGGTATGGATGTCTAAGTTGAAGAATAATCAATAGCGAGAAATCCAATGCGAGCTTTCTCCTTAGACCTTTGTACAGGCGGCATAGAGGTACCCCATTGTGACACTTGGTTAAAACATGTGCATTGTGATGATCCGGTAGTCCAAGCTAATTAGGACAAATATAGCAATCGATGCTTTTCCTCTACGAGGACCATTCTTTTTACCTTATTGTTGAGTCAGTTCACCTATTTCTCTCCACCTCAAGAAGCAAACACTTGTGTGAACTGTGCATTGATTCCTACATACTTCCTTATTGCACTTATTATATTACTCTATGTTGACAATATCCATGAGATATACATGTTATAAGTTGAAAGCAACCGCTGAAACTTAATCTTCTTTTGTGTTGCTTCAATACCTTTACTTTGAATTATTGCTTTATGAGTTAACTCTTATGCAAGACTTATTGATGCTTGTCTTGAAGTGCTATTCATGAAAAGTCTTTGCTATATGATTCACTTGTTTACCCATGTCATATACATTGTTTTGATCGCTGCATTCACTACATATGCTTTACAAATAGTATGATCAAGATTATGATGGCATGTCACTCCGAAATTATCCGTGTTATCGTTTTTCCTGCTCGGGACGAGCAGAACTAAGCTTGGGGATGCTGATACGTCTCCGACGTATCGATAATTTCTTATGTTCCATGCCACATTATTGATGTTATCTCCATGTTTTATGCACACTTTATGTCATATTCGTGCATTTTCTGGAACTAACCTATTAACAAGATGCCGAAGTGCCGCTTGTCGTTTTCTGCTGTTTTTGGTTTCAGAAATCCTAGTAACGAAATATTCTCGGAATTGGACGAAATCAACGCCCAGGGTCCTATTTTGCCACGAAGCTTCCAGAAGTCCGAAGGAGAGACGAAGAGGGGCCACGAGGGGGCCACACCCTAGGGCGGCGCGGCCCCCCTTGGCCGCGCGGCCCTGTGGTGTGGGGCCCCCGTGCCGCCTCTTGACCTGCCCTTCCGCCTACAAATAGCCTCCGTGACGAAACCCCCAGCACCGAGAGCCACGATACGGAAAACATTCCAGAGACGCCGCCGCCGCCGATCCCATCTCGGGGGATCCAGGAGATCGCCTCCGGCACCCTCGCCGGAGAGGGGATTCATCTCCCGGAGGACTCTACGCCGCCATGGTCGCCTCCGGAGTGATGTGTGAGTAGTCTACCCCTGGACTATGGGTCCATAGCAGTAGCTAGATGGTTGTCTTCTCCCCATTGTGCTTCATTGTCGGATCTTGTGAGCTGCCTATCATGATCAAGATCATCTATATGTAATTCTATATGTTGCGTTTGTTGGGATCCGATGAATAGAGAATACCTGTTATGTTGATTATCAAAGTTATATCTATGTGTTGTTTATGATCTTGCATGCTCTCCGTTACTAGTAGATGCTCTGGCCAAGTAGATGCTTGTAACTCCAAGAGGGAGTATTTATGCTCGATAGTGGGTTCATGCCCGCATTGACACCGGGACGAGTGACGTGAAAGTTCTAAGGTTGTGTTGTGCTGTTTCCACTAGGGATAAAACATTGATGCTATGTCTAAGGATGTAGTTGTTGATTACATTACGCACCATACTTAATGCAATTGTCCGTTGCTTTGCAACTTAATACTCGGAGGGGTTCGGATGATAACTCCGAAGGTGGACTTTTTAGGCATAGATGCAGTTGGATGGCGGTCTATGTACTTTGTCGTAATGCCCAATTAAATCTCACTATACTCATCATGATATGTATGTGCATGGTCATGCCCTCTTTATTTGTCAATTGCCCAACCGTAATTTGTTCACCCAACATGCTCGTTTATCTTATGGGAGAGACACCTCTAGTGAACTGTGGACCCCGGTCCAATTCTCTTTACCGAAATACAATCTACTCGCAATACTTGTTCTACTCGTTTTCTGCAAACAATCATCTTCCACACAATACGGTTAATCCTTTGTTACAGCAAGCCGGTGAGATTGACAACCTCATCTGTTTCGTTGGGGCAAAGTACTTTGGTTGTGTTGTGCAGGTTCCACGTTGGCGCCGGAATCCCCGGTGTTGCACCGCACTACATCCCGCCGCCATCAACCTTCAACGTGCTTCTTGGCTCCTCCCGGTTCGATAAACCTTGGTTTCTTTTCGAGGGAAAACTTGCTGCTGTGCGCATCATACCTTCCTCTTGGGGTTCCCAACGAACGTGTGAGTTACACGCCATCGGTGATGTCTACGCCCCCCTCCTTTTCCTGTAGACGGTGTTGGGCCTCCAAGAGCAGAGGTTTGTAGGACAGCAGCAAGTTTTCCCTTAAGTGGATCACCCAAGGTTTATCGAACTCAGGGAGGAAGAGGTCAAAGATATCCCTCTCATGCAACCCTGCAACCACAAAGCAAGAAGTCTCTTGTGTCCCCAACACACCTAATAGGTGTACTAGTTCGGCGAAGAGATAGTGAAATACAGGTGGTATGAATATATAGGAGCAGTAGCAACGGTGCCAGAAAATAGCTTGCTGGCGTGTAGTTGATGGTGGTAGTATTGCAGCAGTAGTAACGTAGTAAAACAGTAAACAAGCAGCGATAGAAGTATTTAGGAACAAGGCCTAGGGATTACACTTTCACTAGTGGACACTCTCAACATTGATCACATAACAGAATAGATAAATGCATACTCTACACTCTTGTTGGATGATGAACACATTGCGTAGGATTACACGAACCCTCAATGCCGGAGTTAACAAGCTCCACAATTCAATGTTCATATTTAAATAACCTTAGAGTGCATGAAAGATCAATTCGACTAAACCAAGTACTAGCATAGCATGCACACTGTCACCTTCATGCTATGTAGGAGGAATAATACACATCAATACTATCATAGCAATAGTTAACTTCATATTCTACAAGAGATCATGATCATAGCATAGACCAAGTACTAACACGGATGCACACACTGTCACCATTACACCGTGTAGGAGGAATAAAACTACTTTAATAACATTGCTAGAGTAGCACATAGATAAATTGTGATACAAAACACATTGCAATCATAAAGAGATATAAATAAGCACTTCACTATGCCATTCATAACAATGAATAAGTATTCTGTGAAATATAGCCTAAGAGACCCACACGGTGCACACACTGTCACCTTTACACACGTGGGACAAGGAGTCTCCGGAGATCACATAAGTAAAATTCACTTGACTAGCATAACGACATCTAGATTACAAGCATCATCATATGAATCTCAATCATGTAAGGCAGCTCATGAGATTATTGTATTGAAGTACATGGGAGAGAGATGAACCACATAGCTACCGGTACAGCCCCGAGCCTCGATGGAGAACTACTCCCTCCTCATGGGAGCAGCAGCGGTGATGAAGATGGCGGTGGAGATGGCAGCGGTGTCGATGGAGAAGCCTTCCGGGGGCACTTCCCCGTTCCGGCAGCGCGCCGGAACAGAGACTTCTGTCCCCCAGATCTTGGCTTCGCGATGGCGGCGGCTCTGGAAGGTTTCTGTGGGTTTCGTCGAACGTATCAGGGTTTTCGCGATGGAGGCTTTAAATAGGCGAAGAGGCGGCGCAGGAGGGCTGACAGGGTGGCGACACTATAGGGCGGCACGGCCAGGGCCTGGGCCGCGCCGGCCTATGGTCTGGGGGCCCAGTGCCCCCCCTCTGGTCCTTCTCGTGTGTTCTGGATGCTTCCGGTGAAAATAGGAACCTGGGCGTTGATTTCGTCCAATTCCGAGAATATTTCGTTACTAGGATTTCTGAAACCAAAAACAGCAGAAAACGAGAACCGGCACTTCGGCATCTTGTTAATAGGTTAGTTCCGTAAAATGCACGAATATGACATAAAGTGTGCATAAAACATGTAGATAACATCAATAATGTGGCATGGAACACAAGAAATTATCGATACGTCGGAGACGTATCAGCATCCCCAAGCTTAGTTCTGCTCGTCCCGAGCAGGTAAAACGATAACAAAGATAATTTCTGGAGTGACATGCCATCATAACCTTGATCATACTATTTGTAAAGCATATGTAGTGAATGCAGCGATCAAAACAATGTATATAAGACTTTTCATGAATAGCACTTCAAGACAAGCATCAATAAGTCTTGCATAAGAGTTAACTCATAAAGCAATAATTCAAAGTAAAGGTATTGAAGCAACACAAAGGAAGATTAAGTTTCAGCGGTTGCTTTCAACTTGTAACATGTATATCTCATGGATAGTTGTCAATGCAAGGCAATATAACAAATGCAATAAGCAAGTATGTAAGAATCAATGCACAGTTCACACAAGCGTTTGCTTCTAAGATAGAGAGAAATGGGTAAACTGACTCAACATTAAAAGTAAAAGAAAGGTCCTTCAAAGAGGAAAGCATCGATTGCTATATTTGTGCTAGAGCTTTTATTTTGAAAAACATAAAGAGAGCATAAAAATAAAGTTTTGAGAGGTGTATGTTGTTGTCAACGAATGGTAGCGGGTACTCTAACCCCCTTGCCAGGCAAACCTTCAAAGAGCGGCTCCCATTTTATTTTATTTTGGGTGGCACTCCTTCCAACCTTTCTTTCACAAACCATGGCTAACCGAATCCTCGGGTGCCTGCCAACAATCTCATACCATGAAGGAGTGCCTTTTTATTTTAGTTTTATTATGATGACACTCCTCCCAACCTTTGCTTACACAAGCCATGGCTAACCGAATCCTTCGGGTGCCGTCCAACAATCACATACCATGGAGGAGTGTCTATTTTTGTTAATTAATTTGGGACTCGGGAATCCCATTGCCAGCTCTTTTTGCAAAATTATTGGATAAGCGGATGAAGCCACTAGTCCATTGGTGAAAGTTGCCCAACAAGATTGAAAGATAAACACCACATACTTCCTCATGAGCTATAAAACATTGACACAAATCAGAGGTGATAAATTTTGAATTGTTTAAAGGTAGCACTCAAGCAATTTACTTTGGAATGGCGGAGAAATACCATGTAGTAGGTAGGTATGGTGGACACAAATGGCATAGTGTTGTTTGGCTCAAGGATTTGGATGCATGAGAAGTATTCCCTCTCGATACAAGGTTTAGGCTAGCAAGGTTGTTTGGAGCAAACACAAGTATGAACTAGTACAGCAAAACTCACATAAAAGACATATTACAAGCATTATAAGACTATACATCGTCTTCCTTGTTGTTCAAACACCTTACTAGAAATTATCTAGATCTTAGAGAGACCAATTATGCAAACCAAATTTTAGCATGCTCTATGTATTTCTTCATTAATGGGTGCAAAGCATATGATGCAAGAGCTTAAACATGAGCACAACAATTGCCAAGTATCACATTACCCAAGACATTATAGCAATTACTACATGTATCATTTTCCAATTCCAACCATATAACAATTTAACGAAGAAGAAACTTCGCCATGAATATTATGAGCTAAGAACACATGTGTTCATACGAACCAGCGGAGCGTGTCTCTCTCCCACACAAGCATGATGTAATCCAATTTATTCAAACACAAACAAAAACAAAAGCACACAGACGCTCCAAGTAAAGTACATAAGATGTGACGGAATAAAAATATAGTTTCAGGGGAGGAACCTGATAATGTTGTCGATGAAGAAGGGGATGCCTTGGGCATCCCCAAGCTTAGATGCTTGAGTCTTCTTGAAATATGCAGGGGTGAACCACCGGGGCATCCCCAAGCTTAGACTCTTCACTCTTCTTGATCATAGTATATCATCCTCCTCTCTTGACCCTTGAAAACTTCCTCCACACCAAACTCAAAGCAAACTCATTAGAGGGTTAGTGCATAATCAAAAACTCACATGTTCAGAGGTGACACAATCATTCTTAAGACTTCTGGACATTGCCCAAAGCTACTGGAAGGTAATGGAACAAAGAAATCCACCCAACACAGCGAAAGAAGCAATGCGAAATAAAAGGCAGAATCTGTCAAAACAGAACAGTCCGTAAAGACGAATTTTAAAATGGCACCAGACTTGCTCAGATGAAAATGCTCAAATTGAATGAAAGTTGCGTACATATCTGGGGATCACTCATGTAAATTGGCATAATTTTCTGAGTTACCTACAGAGAATTAGGCCCAGATTCGTGACAGCAAGAAAACAGTTTCTGAGCAGTAATCCAAATCTAGTATTGACTTTACTATCAAAGACTTTACTTGGCACAACAAAACACAAAACTAAGATAAGGAGAGGTTGCTACAGTAGTAAACAACTTCCAAGACACAAATATAAAACAAAGTACTGTAGCAAAATAACACATGGGTTATCTCCCAAGAAGTTCTTTCTTTATAGCCATTAAGATGGGCTCAAGCAGTTTTAATGATGCACTCGCAAGAAATAGTAGTTTAAGCAAAAGAGAGCATCAAGAAGCAAATTCAAAACAAATTTAAGCCTAACATGCTTCCTATGCATAGGAATCTTGTAAATAAACAAGTTCATGAAGAGCAAAGTAACAAGCATAAGAAGATAAAACAAGTGTAGCTTCAAAAATTTCAGCACATAGAGAGGTGTTTTAGTAACATGAAAATTTCTACAACCATATTTTCCTCTCTCATAATAACTTTCAGTAGTATCATGAGCAAACTCAACAATATAACTGTCACATAAAGCATTCTTATCATGAGTCTCATGCATAAAATTATTACTCTCCACATAAGCATAATCAATTTTATTAGTTGTAGTGGGAGCAAATTCAACAAAGTAGCTATCATTATTATTCTCATCATCAAATATAGGAGGCATATTGTAATCATAATCAAATTTATCCTCCATAACAAGGCGGTACTAAAAGACCAATATCATTATCATAAATAGGAGGCAAAGTATCATCAAAGTAAATTTTCTCCTCAATGCTTGGGGGAATAAAAAGATCATGAAAACCAGCTTCCCCAAGCTTAGAACTTTCTATATTATTATCAACAATGGTGTTCAAAGCGTTCATACTAATATTACTACCAAGCATGCAAATAAGATTCCATAGGTTTTTTAATTTTCGCATCAAACAATCCATGTTTTAAATCAGGAAATAGAAATAGAAGCTCATTCTTGTCCATTATGCCAAACTAGTGTAAACAAGAAACAAAAAGATGCAATTGCAGGATCTAAAGGAAATAGCTTCGAGTACTTACAATGGCGAAAATAGCTTAGTAGCCGAGATCCGGGGTGTGAGTACCTGTTACCTTTCCTCCCGGCAACGGCGCCGTAAAATAGCTTGATGTCTACGCCCCCTCCTTTTCCTCGTAGACAGTGTTGGGCCTCCAAGAGCAGAGGTTTGTAGGACAGCAGCAAGTTTTCCCTTAAGTGGATCACCCAAGGTTTATCGAACTCGGGGAGGAAGAGGTCAAAGATATCCCTCTCATGCAACCCCGCAACCACAAAGCAAGAAGTCTCTTGTGTCCCCAACACACCTAATAGGTGTACTAGTTCGGCGAAGAGATAGTGAAATACAGGTGGTATGAATATATAGGAGCAGTAGCAACGGTGCCAGAAAATAGCTTGCTGGCGTGTAGTTGATGGTGGTAGTATTGCAGCAGTAGTAACATAGTAAAACAGTAAACAAGCAGCGATAGAAGTATTTAGGAACAAGGCCTAGGGATTACACTTTCACTAGTGGACACTCTCAACATTGATCACATAACAGAATAGATGAATGCATACTCTACACTCTTGTTGGATGATGAACACATTGCGTAGGATTACACGAACCCTCAATGCCGGAGTTAACAAGCTCCACAATTCAATGTTCATATTTAAATAACCTTAGAGTGCATGAAAGATCAATTCGACTAAACCAAGTACTAGCATAGCATGCACACTCGTCACCTTCATGCTATGTAGGAGGAATAATACACATCAATACTATCATAGCAATAGTTAACTTCATATTCTACAAGAGATCATGATCATAGCATAGACCAAGTACTAACACGGATGCACACACTCGTCACCATTACACCGTGTAGGAGGAATAAAACTACTTTAATAACATTGCTAGAGTAGCACATAGATAAATTGTGATACAAAACACATTGCAATCATAAAGAGATATAAATAAGCACTTCACTATGCAATTCATAACAGTGAATAAGTATTCTGTGAAATATAGCCTAAGAGACCCACACGGTGCACACACTGTCACCTTTACACACGTGGGACAAGGAGTCTCCGGAGATCACATAAGTAAAATACACTTGACTAGCATAACGACATCTAGATTACAAGCATCATCATATGAATCTCAATCATGTAAGGCAGCTCATGAGATTATTGTATTGAAGTACATTGGAGAGAGATGAACCACATAGCTACCGGTACAGCCCCGAGCCTCGATGGAGAACTACTCCCTCCTCATGGGAGCAGCAGCAGTGATGAAGATGGCGGTGGAGATGGCAGCGGTGTCGATGGAGAAGCCTTCCGGGGCACTTCCCCGTTCCGGCGGCGCGCCGGAACGGAGACTTCTGTCCCCTAGATCTTGGCTTCGCGATGGCGGCGGCTCCGGAAGGTTTCGTGGGTTTCGTCGAACGTATCGTGGTTTTCGCGATGGAGGCTTTAAATAGGCGAAGAGGCGGCGCAGGAGGGCTGACAGGGTGGCGACACTATAGGGCGGCGCGGCCAGGGCCTGGGCCGCGCCGGCCTATGGTCTGGGGGCCCAGTGCCCCCCTCTGGTCCTTCTCGTGTGTTCTGGATGCTTCCGGTGAAAATAGGAACCTGGGCGTTGATTTCGTCCAATTCCGAGAATATTTCGTTACTAGGATTTCGAAACCAAAAACAGCAAAAAACGAGAACCGGCACTTCGGCATCTTGTTAATAGGTTAGTTCCGGAAAATGCACGAATATGACATAAAGTGTGCATAAAACATGTAGATAACATCAATAATGTGGCATGGAACACAAGAAATTATCGATACGTCGGAGACGTATCAAGGTGCATGTCACTTTAAAAATTATTTGTTTGTTATCACTTACCTACTCGAGGACGAGCAGGAGTTAAGCTTGAGGATGTTGATACGTTGCAAACGTATCTATAATTTTTGATGCTCCATGCTTGTTTTACACCAATTCCTCTATGTTTTATGTGCACTTTGCATAATTTTATGACATTTATTGGACTAACCTATTAACAAGTGCCACAGTTCCAGTTTCTGTTTATTATGTGTGTTTATTGCAGAAAATGTTCAAAATTGAAAGTGCTCGGAAAATTCTGGAAAAATCACATAAATGTGCTACGGGGCCAGAAGGGGAGACAGAGATGTGCTACGGGGCAGCCATACCAGGCCCAGGCGCGGGCCCAGGCCTGGCCGTGCCTGGGGGTGATATGGGCACCTCGTGCACCCCCTCGCATCGCCTCTTCGCCTATAAGACCCCTCTGACCTAAAAACTCCGAACCATATCACCCTCCGTCCACAAAAAGTTCCATAGCCGCCGTCATCACCAAAACCAAGTTTCGGGGGACAGAAGTCTCTGTTCCGGCACCCTGCCGAGAAGGGGAAGTGCCCCCGGAGCCATCGCCATCGACTCCACCGCCTCCAATTCGACTCCATGATGGTTTGTGAGTAGTTCCCGCAGGGTCTATGAGTTCTTGGCTGTAGCTAGATGGGTTCATATGATGTAATCGGTGTTGTGTTTGTTGGAATCCGATGGATTGATCATTATGTTCAGTATATCTTATAAGTTTGTGAAGTATTTATTGCTGCAATATTGTTATGTTTAATGTTTGTCACTAGTGCACGAGTGGCATGATCTTAGATCTAGGCTCTATAATTGTTGCTTAGATTGTATCTACAAATTGTATGCACATGTCTTTGTCCGGAACCCGAGTCTCAAAGTGATCTCGAATTGGGATAACCGGAGGGGATGACTTTGATATGAGGATCACATCTTTTCACCAAGTGTTAATGCTTTGCTCCGGTGCTCTATTAAAAGGAGTACCTTAATTACTAGTAGTTTCCCTTGAGGCCACGCTGCAAACGGGCTGGTAGGACAAAAGATGTTATGCAAGTTTCTCATTGCGAGCACTATATATGGAAAACATGCCTACGATATTAATAGACTGGATATTTTGTCTTAATGCTAAATTCAATTCTGTCAATTTCCCAGCTGTAATTTGTTCACCCAACACTTGTTATCTGGAGAGTTACCACTAGTGTAGATCGGCGGGAACCCCGGTCCTTTATTTCATCATCATTGTTTTTCAATCAACTGCGCGCTAGGATATTTTCCAGTGCCATCTCCTCTGTGTTGCAGCTACTGCTGTGTTATTGTTGCTCTCATATTACTGTCGCATCACATTTCCCTGTCAACAAGCCATTAAAGTAGTACCAACTATTTTCTGGCGCCGCATCATATTACCACTGCTTTCACATCACCCGGTTGCTAGTGCTTTCCAGGTGCAGCTGAATTGACAACTCCGTTGTCAAGGCTTATAAGTATTTTGTGGCTCTCCTTGTGTCGAATCAACAAATTTGGATTTTACTTCCCTCAAAAACTGTTGCGATCCCCTATACTTGTGGGTCATCACACCACCATGATCTTCTTGTTTGCTTTTGTACCGGGACTAATGGGGTCTTTAGTCCCGGTTCTCCTGGTGAACCAAGACTAATGCTCTAGCCCTGGACTAAAAGGTACCCTTTAGTCTCGGTTGGTAACACCAATCGGGACTAAAGGGCTATGGTGGGATCCGGCCGGCGCAGAGCCTCTTTAGTCCCGGTTGGTGTACCCATTTAGTCTCGGTTCGTAACACCAACCGGGACTAAAGGTTATTTTTCCGGTTTTACTCCCCATGCACCCTTCACCCCCCCCCGCCTTTTTAACTCTGTAAAATAGAAAAAGTTTTATAGAAAATTCAAAAAATAAAATCTGTTGAGATTCCTATATGTTACACAACCTACTATTAGGGAAAATTAAGAAATTCGAATTTTCACTTATTTTGCGAAAAAGGTTTGAAAAATGGTAAAACCGCATTAACTTTTGCATACGATGTCGGAAAAAACGTATAATATATCAAAATCATCATGGGAAAAAGTTACATCCGAATTTCGATAGGAAATTTCGTGCGAGATAGATTTTGATCGAAGGTCCTATGCAACTAGAAATCCCGTTTTACCGAAAGATGACGCCATTTTGCATAATACATCGAAATTCATATTTTTAAATTTTCACTAAAACTAGATCACATATTACATGGGCATTTCAAAGGTTTTTATTTTTTTAATTTTCTATCATTTTATTTTATTTTTTCGAAAATTGAAAAGGCGGTCCACAGTGGGGTGGAAAAATTGCAGCCAACCTTACGGCCGGCGCACCACCTTGTAGGTGCGCCTGTGGTAAGCAAAGTACCACCGGAGCACCAACATGGTGGTGCGCCGGCAGTAAGGTTGGCTGCAATTTCAGTTCGGTCTGGACCTGATTCGGCCTTATCCCCGGCGCACTATTTTTTCACTGCGCCGGCGGTATTGGGTCATCACCGGCGTGGCCGAAAATGGTGCGCCGGTAGTATTTAGCACCGGAGTGCATCTTTGTTGGTTCACCGGCAATAATATTTGCAGCTATAGGCCTTTTCCTTGTAGTGAGTTGTGGTCCATAACATGTGTACCTGTGTGGGACGAGCACAAGTAGGGGGAATTTTACCTACAAGCGCTGCTTTTCGTAACCATCAATGATTGTCCTGTTCTTAGTAACATTTTAGAACAATCAAACAAGGGATACAATGCATGCATGCAGTGTTTAGATGAGCTCGAAGGTGAATATTTGGATAAATGTAAGAATGTCGTGTACCCGGGGCATCGTCGATTTCCTAGGCATTCCCATCCCGTAAGAAAGAAAGGCAAGCATTACAACGGTGAGGCAGGTCACGGGAAGAAGCATGCCCACCGTAATGGTGCTGATATATTTGGTATGGTCAAGGATCTAGAAGTAATATTTGGAAAGGGTCCCGGCGGATGGTCTGTTCCGAATGACGTTGCCGGACACGTGGCCATGTGGAAGAAGAAATCTATATTTTGGGATCTACCCTATTGGAAAGTCTTAGAGGTCCGCTCTTCAATCGATGTGATGCACGTGACGAAGAATCTTTGCGTGAACCTGCTAGGCTTCCTGGACGTGTACGTGAAGACAAAAGATACACCAGAAGCACGGGAGGACCATCAACATATGAAAGACCCCAAAAAACTCCATGAGACATATAAAGGATGCCATTACTCCAGCTACGCTCTTACAAAAGCAGAGAAGGAAATCTTTTTTGAATGCCTGAAAAGTATCAAGGTCCCGTCTGGCTTCTCCTCCAATATAAAGGGAATAATAAATATGGCACTGAAGTTTCATGACTGCCACATGATAATGACGCAGGTCCTTCCGATTGCATTGAGGGGGCTTCTACCGGAAAATGTTCGAGTGCCCGATACGTCCGATTTGCATCACTATTTTATATCATAATTTGTTGTTATTCATTGATATATTTCATATTTGGAGATGATACTTATGTTATTTCATCTATTTTGCATGATTCATGATTATTGGAGGATCGCGCACCGGAGTCAGGATTCTGCTGGAAAAAGCGCCGTCAGAATGCAATATTTCGGAAGATCAACAGTTGACGGAAATTATATGAAAAATCCTATTTTTCCAGATGACGAAGGGAGCCAGAAGGGGGAGCCGAGGGGGCCCACAGCCCCCTCTCGCCTCCTTTTCTTCGCGAACGTCTTCGTCCCGAAAACCTAAGCTCCAGAGGATAGGTCGCGAAGAGTCACAGCCGCCTCTGCGTGGCGGAGAACACCAGAGAGAAAAGAGCTCTCCGGCAGGCTGAGATCCGCCGGGGAAATTCCCTCCCGGAGGGGGAAATCGACGCCATCGTCACCGCCATCGAGTTGGACATCATCTCCATCACCATCATCATCATCTTCATCATCATCACCGCCGTCTCCACCGCTGCACATCGTCACCGCTGTAGCAATTTGGGTTTGATCTTGATTGTTTGATAGGGGAAACTCTCCCGGTGTTGATTTCTACTAGTTATTGATGCTATTGAGTGAAACCGTTGAACCAAGGTTTATGTTCAAATTGTTATTCATCATCATATCACCTCTGATCATGTTCCATATGATGTCTCGTGAGTAGTTCATTTAGTTCTTGAGGACATGGGTGAAGTCTAAATGTTAGTAGTGAAGTATGGTTGAGTAATATTCAATGTTATGATATTTAAGTTGTGGTGTTATTCTTCTAGTGGTGTCGTGTGAATGTCGACTACACGACACTTCACCTTTATGGGCCTAAGGGAATGCATCTTGTACTCGTTTGCCAATTGAGGGGTTGCCGGAGTGGCAGAAACCTAAGCCCCCGTTGGTATATCGATGCAGGAGGGATAGCAGGATCTCAGAGTTTAAGGCTGTGGTTAGATTTATCTTAATAACTTTCTTGTAGTTGCGGATGCTTGCAAGGGGTATAATCACAAGTATGTATTAGTCCTAGGAAGGGTGGTACATTAGCATAGGTTCACCCACACAACACTTATCAAAACAATGAAGATTAATTAGCCGTATGTAGCGAAAGCACTAGACTAAAATCCCGTGTGTCCTCGAGAACGTTTGGTCATTATAAGTAAACAAACCGGCTTGTCCTTTGTGCTAAAAAGGATTGGGCCACTCGCTGCAATTGTTACTCTCGCACTTTACTTACTCGTACTTTATTCATCTCGCTACATCAAAACCCCCGAATACTTGTCTGTGAGCATTTACAGTGAATCCTTCATCGAAACTGCTTGTCAACACCTTCTGCTCCTCGTTGGGATCGACATTCTTACTTATCGAAGATACTACGATACACCCCCTATACTTGTGGGTCATCTAGACTATTTTCTGGCGCCGTTGCCAGGGAGTGAAGCGCTATTGGTAAGTGGAATTGGTAAGGGAAATTTCTACTGTTTGTGCTGATTTTATTTCTGCCTGCTGCCATAATTCATTATGGAGAGATCTCCTCTTGAGTTTTTATTTGGAAAATCTACTACTACTGCAAAGGTAGTGGATGAGGCGCCAGGTGAGGAAGAAATACCATACAAAATACCTATGAAAATTATTGAACGTGTAGTGGATAACCGTTATACAGGGGATGGAACTGTCCACCCTGGAGATTATTTACTGTTCTTACATGAATTATGCGGTTTATTCAAGTGTGCAGGTATTGCTATGGATGAAGTGAGGAAGAAACTATTTTCTATATCGCTGTCTGGAAAAGCGGCGCATTGGTATAAATTACTGGATAATGGGGATTCTCTTGAATGGAATGATATTGTGCCCCGGTTTTATTCTAAGTTCTATCCTCCAAGTGAAATTCACAAGGATCGGAACCGCATATATAATTTTTGGCCTCATGATGGAGAGAGTATTGCCCAAGCGTGGGGGAGATTGAAGTCTTTAATGCTCAAATGCCCCATTCATGAGCTTCCTGGTAATGTTATTATTGATAATTTCTATGCAAGACTTTCTTTTGAAGACAAGACCTTGCTGGATACTTCTTGTTCTGGATCATTTACACGCAACAAAGAAGAGTTTAAAAGGGACCTTCTTAATCGGATCCAGGAAAATACTGAAGGATGGGAGAACGATAAAGGTAGAGAATCGGGTATAAATTATGATTATAAATGCATTGAAGCTTTTATGGATACTGATAAATTTCGTAATATGAGTGCTACTTATGGTCTTGATTCTCAAGTTGCTGCAAATCTTTATAAAGCTTTTGCCTCCCATTGTGAATTGCCTAAGAAGAATTTTGATAAGTATCATGAACCGTATAAAGATAAAATTGATTCATCTATTAATAAATGTGTTGTAGTTGAAACTGTTGATCATGTTATTCCTGAAGCATATATTGAAAAAACTCCTTTCCCTGCTAAAATGAAGGAGTACTCTGTTATAAATAGTGCGGTTCATAAAAGTGAAAAGAAACCTATAGAACCTGAAGAACAAATAAAAGTTGAACCCGTTGTTGCAATAGTTAAAGATCTTGTGACTGAAAATGTGGAGGATGGTCATATTATTTTCTGTGAAGATTCTTCTAATATTGTTTCACATCCTAATAAGTCTAAGAAAGCTAGTGTTCCTATGCTATCTGTTAGAATTGGAGATCATTGTTATTATGGTTTATGTGATATTGGTGCAAGTATTAGTGCTATTCCTTACGAGCTTTACATGGAGATTATGCATGAAATTGGTTCTTGTGAACTTGAAGATATTGATGTGGTTATTCGGTTGGCTAATAGAGAAACTATATCTCCAATTGGTATTGTTCGAGATGTGGAAGTTCTATGCGGTAAGATTAAATATCCTGCTGACTTTTTGGTACTTGGTTCTCGCTGCTAGTAAATATTGTCCTATCATTTTTGGTAGACCTTTTCTAAATACTTGTGGAGCTATTATAGATTGCAAGAAAGAGAAAATTTTGACTAAATTTGCTGGTGAATCTTATGAGTTTAACTTCTCTAAATTTACCAAAACTCCTTATAAAGCTGATTTGCCTAATAATGATTTTAAAGTTGAACAGTGTGCATCTATTGTTCTTGCTCCTAATAATCCCTTGCAACAACATTTGGAGAATAGTGAGAGTGAAGTTTTTAGGGAAGAAAGAAATGAGCTTGATGAAATTTTCCTTCGTTGTCGTCGTGGTGAACGAGCAGATGCCATAGGATGGCTTAGATTGGGGCCGAATGGACGCTAGAGGATTCGGGTGAGGGTTTGCGATTAGATTGGAAGAACTTCCGGATGCTTTCCTCAAGAACACAACCAAAGGCCGGTATACAAGAAGAGAGACAAGAGGAAGAACTCTTTACTAGATCGCTTGCTTCATTGATCTCAACATGGTTACAAGCGCTTGAGTACAAGTTCTATCGTCTAACCTCCTCTGTGGACACGCGCCTGTATGAGGCAGTACCCCCTCTCCTTATATAGGGGAGAGGGTGGCTTAGAGAACAAGGAACCCTAATGGCATCTTTGACTGGACAAACTACTTTACAAAGCTACTTTAATCATAGATGACGCCGGGTCCTCTTTAATCGAGAACGCCGACGTCCTCCGGCTTCTTTCGGCGTCACCTCTCTCTTTGGCGCCGTGGCTCGATTAAAGCCACTTGCTTAGCTCATCCTTGTCTTCTTGCTCGAAGAGAATCTTTGACCAGTCCCGCCGACAGGCCCTTCTCTCCGGTATCTTCTTTACCGGGTTCCAGCATACCCCCTTGGGGATACCGGCTTAGCTTCACTTAGCCCAAACTCCTACCTTTGTTTCCGGTAAGAACATTAAACCGGTATCTCGATGGCTCAAACCATCCGGTTTGGCATGCCTTTGGCATACCGGGGGTTATCCCCCCAACATTAGTCCCCGAAGCTGGTATAGTCCGGCGGATTCTATCCTACAGACCATGCCAGGTTTTCATCTCCTTAGGATACCGGTTTAATCTCTCCGGCCCAAGCTTGGATCCGGCATCTTTGCCCTTTTTTGTCTTTTCTCTCTTTGCAAGGCATCTTCCGGCATCTCTTTTCTCCGGTATCATTCGCATTTACCCTTTCCTCGGCGAAGTCGAGAATATTTTGGGCCCCGCGCCTGTCAGTGACATGCGCACTGTTAACTGTCGCGCCAGTGTCAGTTGTCACTTCGCTTCGACTCCCGTGCGCTCATTAAATGCACCACTACGGATCCCACTAGCCGTTTTGGATCCCGTGTGTGCCTCCGTGTGGCTTCCCATTTTCTCGCGTGTACCTCCTCGCCACGTGGCGGCCCGTGGTGCGAACCGTCGCGGGCCGCGAGGCGAACCGCCGCGGCCCAGCGGTTTTCGGCCCACCTCCTCTCTTCTTTATAAGCACAACTGCCCTTTCTTCTTCCTCTTCTCGCATTCCCCAACCTTCGCGCACAGTGCTCCTCGCCTCTGCGCCTTCGCTGCTCTCCGTCCGCCGTTGTTTGCTCGAACTCCGTCGCCCGGCGAACTCACGCCGCGCTTCCGCCGGACCTCATCGTGCGGGAATCTTCTGCAGCACCTTCGTCGCTGATGCGTGTGGTTGGCACGTCCGTTGGGAACCCCAAGAGGATGGTGTGATGCGCACAGCGGCAAGTTTCCCTCAGTAAGAAACCAAGGTTTAATCGGACCAGTAGGAGTCAAGAAGCACGTTGAATGTTGATGGCGGCGGGATGTAGTGCGGCGCAACACCAGGGATTCCGGCGCCAACGTGGAACCTGCACAACACAACCAAAGTACTTTGCCCCAACGAAACAGGTGAGGTTGTCAATCTCACCGGCTTGCTGTAACAAAGGATTAACCGTATTGTGTGGAAGATGATTGTTTGCGTGAAAACGAGTAGAACAAGTATTGCAAGTAGATTGTATTTCAAGAAAGAGAATTGGACTCGGGGTCCACAGCTCACTAGAGGTGTCTCTCCCATAAGACGAACAGCATGTTGGGTGAACAAATTACAGCTTGGGCAATTGACAAATAAAGAGAGCATGACCATGCACATACATATCATGATGAGTATAGTGAGATTTAATTGGGCATTATGACAAAGTACATAGACCGCCATCCAAACTGAATCTATGCCTAAAAAGTCCACCTTCAGAGTTATCATCCGAACCCCTCCAGTATTAAGTTGCAAAGCAACAGACAATTGCATTAAGTATGGTGCGTAATGTAATCAACAACTACATCCTTAGACATAGCATCAATGTTTTATCCCTAGTGGCAACAAGCACAACACAACCTTAGAACTTTCGTCACCGTCCTGTGTGTCAATGCGGGCATGAACCCACTATCGAGCATAAGTACTCCCTCTTGGAGTTACAAGCATCTACTTGGCCGAGCATCTACTAGTAACGGAAAGCATGCAAGATCATAAACAACACATAAGCATAACTTTGATAATCAACATAACAAGTATTCTCTATTCATCGGATCCCAACAAACGCAACATATAGAATTACGGATAGATGATCTTGATCATGTTAGGCAGCTCACAAGATCCGACAATGATAGCACAATGGGGAGAAGACAACCATCTAGCTACTACTATGGACCCATAGTCCAGGGGTAGACTACTCACACATCACACCGGAGGCGACCATGGCGGCGTAGAGTCCTCCGGGAGATGATTCCCCTCTCCGGCAGGGTGCCGGAGGCGATCTCCTGGATCCCCCGAGATGGGATCGGCGGCGGCGGCGTCTCCGGAAGGTTTTCCGTATCGTGGCTCTCGGTACCGGGGGTTTCGTCACGGAGGCTATTTGTAGGCGGAAGGGCAGGTCAAGAGGCGGCACGGGGGCCCCACACCACAGGGCCGCGCGGCCAAGGGGGGCCGCGCCGCCCTAGGGTGTGGCCCCTCGTCGCCCCTCTTCGTCTCTCCTTCGGACTTCCGGAAGCTTCGTGGAAAAATAGGCCCCCGGGCTTTGATTTCGTCCAATTCCGAGAATATTTCCTTACTAGGATTTCTGAAACCAAAAACAGCAGAAAACAAAGAATCGGCACTTCGGCATCTTGTTAATAGGTTAGTTCCGTAAAATGCACGAATATGACATAAAGTGTGCATAAAACATGTAGATAACATCAATAATGTGGCATGGAACATAAGAAATTATCGATACGTCGGAGACGTATCAGCATCCCCAAGCTTAGTTCTCGCTCGTCCCGAGCAGGTAAAACGATAACACGGATAATTTCCGGAGTGACATGCCATCATAATCTTGATCATACTATTTGTAAAGCATATGTAGTGAATGCAGCGATCAAAACAATGTATATGACATGAGTAAACAAGTGAACCATAAAGCAAAGACTTTTCATGAATAGCACTTCAAGACAAGCATCAATAAGTCTTGCATAAGAGTTAACTCATAAAGCAATAATTCAAAGTAAAGGCATTGAAGCAACACAAAAGAAGATTAAGTTTCAGCGGTTGCTTTCAACTTGTAACATGTATATCTCATGGATATTGTCAACATAGAGTAATATAATAAGTGCAATAAGCAAGTATGTAGGAATCAATGCACAGTTCACACAAGTGTTTGCTTCTTGAGGTGGAGAGAAATAGGTGAACTGACTCAACATTGAAAGTAAAAGAATGGTCCTCATAGAGGAAAAGCATCGATTGCTATATTTGTGCTAGAGCTTTGATTTTGAAAACATGAAACAATTTTGTCAATGGTAGTAATAAAGCATATGCATCATGTAAATTATATCTTATAAGTTGCAAGCCTCATGCATAGTGTACCAATAGTGCCCGCACCTTGTCCTAATTAGCTTGGACTACCTGGATTATCACCACAATACATATGCTTTAACCAAGTTTCACAAAGGGGTACCTCTATGCCGCCTGTACAAAGGTCTAAGGAGAAAGCTCGCATTTGGATTTCTCGCTTTTGATTATTCTCAACTTAGACATCCATACCGGGACAACATAGACAACAGATAATGGACTCCTCTTTTAATGCTTTAAGCATTCAACAACAATTAATTCTTTTCTCATTAGAGATTTGAGGATGTTTGTCCAAAACTGAAACTTCCACCATGGATCATGGCTTAAGTTAGCGGCCCAATGTTCTTCTCTAACAATATGCATGCTCAAACCATTCAACTCAGTGTAGATCGCCCTTACTTCAGACAAGACGAACATGCATAGCAACTCACATGAAATTCAACAATGAATAGTGATGGCGTCCCCAGTAAACATGGTTATCGCACAACAAGCAACTTGATAAGAGATAAAGTGCATAATTACATATTCAATACCACAATAGTTTTTAAGCTATTTGTCCCATGAGCTATATATTGCAAAGGTGAATGATGGAATTTTAAAGGTAGCACTCAAGCAATTTACTTTGGAATGGCGGAAAATACCATGTAGTAGGTAGGTATGGTGGACACAAATGGCATAGTGGTTGGCTCAAGTATTTTGGATGCATGAGAAGTATTCCCTCTCGATACAAGATTTAGGCTAGCAAGGCTTATTTGAAACAAACACAAGGATGAACCGGTGCAGCAAAACTCACATAAAAGACATATTGAAAACATTATAAGACTCTACACCGTCTTCCTTGTTGTTCAAACTCAATACTAGAAATTATCTAGACCTTAGAGAAACCAAATATGCAAACCAAATTTTAGCATGCTCTATGTATTTCTTCATTAATGGGTGCAAAGCATATGATACAAGAGCTTAAACATGAGCACAACAATTGCCAAGTATCACATTACCCAAGACATTTATAGCAATTACTACATGTATCATTTTCCAATTCCAACCATATAACAATTTAACGAAGGAGAACTTCGCCATGAATACTATGAGTAGAAACCAAGGACATACTTGTCCATATGCTACAGCGGAGCGTGTCTCTCTCTCATAAAGTGAATGCTAGGATCCATTTTATTCAAACAAAACAAAAAAACAAAAACAAACCGACGCTCCAAGAAAAAACACATAAGATGTGATGGAATAAAAATATAGTTTCAGGGGAGGAACCTGATAATGTTGTCGATGAAGAAGGGGATGCCTTGGGCATCCCCAAGCTTAGACGCTTGAGTCTTCTTGATATATGCAGGGGTGAACCACCGGGGCATCCCCAAGCTTAGAGCTTTCACTCTCCTTGATCATGTTGCATCATACTCCTCTCTTGATCCTTGAAAACTTCCTCCACACCAAACTCGAAACAACTCATTAGAGGGTTAGTGCACAATATAAATTGACATATTCAGAGGTGACACAATCATTCTTAACACTTCTAGACATTGCATAATGCTACTGGACATTAGTGGATCAAAGAAATTCATCCAACATAGCAAAAGAGGCAATGCGAAATAAAAGGCAGAATCTGTCAAAACAGAACAGTTCGTATTGACGAATTTTAAAATGGTACCAGACTTGCTCAAATGAAAATGCTCAAATTGAATGAAAGTTGCGTACATATCTGAGGATCATGCACGTAAATTGGCTTAATTTTATGAGCTACCTACAGGGAGGTGGACCCAGATTCGTGACAGCAAAGAAATCTGGAACTGTGCAGTAATCCAAATCTAGTACTTACTTTTCTATCAACGGCTTAACTTGGCACAACAAAACACAAAACTAAGATAAGGAGAGGTTGCTACAGTAGTAAACAACTTCCAAGACACAAAATAAAAACAAAGTACTGTAGGTAAAAACATGGGTTGTCTCCCATAAGCGCTTTTCTTAACGCCTTTCAGCCTAGGCGCGAAAGTGTGTATCAAGTATTATCAAGAGACGAAGTGTCAACATCATAATTTGTTCTCATAATAAAATCAAAAGGTACCTTCATTCTCTTTCTAGGGAAGTGTTCCATACCTTTCTTGAGAGGAAATTGATATTTTATATTACCTTCCTTCATATCAATAATAGCACCAACAGTTCGAGAAAAGGTCTTCCCAATATAATGGGACAAGATGCATTGCATTCAATATCCAAGACAACAAAATCAACGGGGACAAGGTTATTGTTAATGGTAATGCGAACATTATCAACTTTCCCCAAAGGTTTCTTTGTAGAATGATCAGCAAGATTAACATCCAAATAACAATTTTTCAGCGGTGACAAGTCAAGCATATTATAAATTTTCTTAGGCATAACAGAAATACTTGCACCAAGATCACATAAAGCATTACAATCAAAATCTTTAACCTTCATCTTAATGATGGGCTCCCAACCATCCTCTAGCTTTTTAGGAATAGAGGCTTCGCGCTCTAATTTCTCTTCTCTAGCTTTTATGAGAGCATTTGTAATATGATGCGTGAAAGCCAAATTTATAGCACTAGCATTAGGACTTTTAGCAAGTTTTTGCAAGAACTTTATAACTTCAGAGATGTGGCAATCATCAAAATTCAAACCATTATAATCTAAAGCAATAGGATCGTCATCCCCAATGTTGGAAAAAATTTCAGCAGCTTTATCACAGAGCAGCTTCAGTAGCTTTAGCAGCTTTCAGCAGTTTTTCGCGCTTTGCATTAGAAGTGGAAACATTGCTAACACCAATTCTTTTATTAGTATTAGTAGGGGGTGCAGCAACATGTGTAACATTAGCATTACTAGTGGTGGTAATAGTCCAAACTTTAGCTACATTCTTCTCTTTAGCTAGTTTTTCATTTTCTTCTCTATCCCACCTAGCACGCAGCTCAGCCATTAATCTTATATTCTCATTAATTCTAACTTGAATGGCATTTGCTGTAGTAACAATTTTATTATGATGATTCTCATTAGGCAAAACTTTTGATTTCAAAAGATCAACATCACAGAGCAAGACTATCGACTTTAGAAGCAAGTATATCAATTTTCCCAAGCTTTTCTTCAACAGATTTATTAAAAGCAGTTTGTGTACTAATAAATTCTTTAAGCATGGCTTCAAGTCCAGGGGGTGAACTCCTATTATTGTTGTAAGAATTCCCATAAGAATTACCATAGCCGTTGCCATTATTATAAGGATATGGCCTATAGTTGTTACTAGAATTGTTCCGGTAAGCATTGTTGTTGAAATTATTATTTTTAATGAAGTTTACATCAACATGTTCTTCTTGTGCAACCAATGAAGCTAACGGAACATTATTAGGATCAATATTAGTCCTATCATTCACAAGCATAGACATAATAGCATCAATCTTATCACTCAAGGAAGAGGTTTCTTCAACAGAATTTACCTTCTTACCTTGTGGAGCTCTTTCCGTGTGCCATTCAGAGTAGTTGATCATCATATTATCAAGAAGCTTTGTTGCTTCACCAAGAGTGATGGACATAAAGGTACCTCCAGCAGCTGAATCCAATAAATTCCGTGAAGAAAAATTTAGTCCCGCATAGAAGGTTTGGATGATCATCCAAGTAGTCACTCCATGGGTTGGGCAATTTTTAACCAGAGATTTCATTCTTTCCCAAGCTTGAGCAACATGTTCAGTATCTAATTGTTTAAAATTCATTATGCTACTCCTCAAAGATATAATTTTAGCAGGGGGATAATATCTACCAATAAAAGCATCCTTGCATTTAGTCCATGAATCAATACTATTCTTAGGCAGAGATAGCAACCAATCTTTAGCTCTTCCTCTTAATGAGAAAGGGAACAATTTTAGTTTAATAATATCACCATCTACATCTTTATATTTTTGCATTTCACATAGTTCAACAAAATTATTAAGATGGGCAGCAAGCATCATCGAACTAACACTAGAAAATTGCTCTCGCATAACAAGATTCAAGTAAAGCAGTGTTTAATTTCAAAGAATTCTGCTGTAGTAGCAGGTGGAGCAATAGGTGTGCATAAGAAATCATTATTATTTGTGGTTGTGAAATCACACAACTTAGTATTTTCAGCGTTGGCCATTTTAGCAACATAGAATAAAGCAAACTAGATAAAGTAAATGCAAGTAAACTAATTTTTTTGTGTTTTTGATATAGCAAACAAGATAGCAAATAAAGTAAAACTAGCAACTAATTTTTTGTATTTTGATTTAGTGCAGCAAACAAAGTAGTAAATAAAACTAAGCAAGACAAAAACAAAGTAAAGAGATTGAGAAGTGGAGACTCCCTTGCAGCGTGTCTTGATCTCCCGGCAACGGCGCCGTAAATTTGCTTGATGCGTGTGGTTGGCACGTCCGTTGGGAACCCCAAGAGGAAGGTGTGATGCGCACAGCGGCAAGTTTCCCTCAGTAAGAAACCAAGGTTTAATCGGACCAGTAGGAGTCAAGAAGCACGTTGAAGGTTGATGGCGGCGGGATGTAGTGCGGCGCAACACCAGGGATTCCGGCGCCAACGTGGAACCTGCACAACACAACCAAAGTACTTTGCCCCAACGAAACAGTGAGGTTGTCAATCTCACCGGCTTGCTGTAACAAAGGATTAACCGTATTGTGTGGAAGATGATTGTTTGCAGAAAACAGTAGAACAAGTATTGCAGTAGATTGTATTTAAGTAAAGAGAATTGGACCGGGGTCCACAGTTCACTAGAGGTGTCTCTCCCATAAGACGAACAGCATGTTGGGTGAACAAATTACAGTTGGGCAATTGACAAATAAAGAGAGCATGACCATGCACATACATATCATGATGAGTATAGTGAGATTTAATTGGGCATTACGACAAAGTACATAGACCGCCATCCAGCTCGCATCTATGCCTAAAAAGTCCACCTTCAGTGTTATCATCCGAACCCCTCCAGTATTAAGTTGCAAAGCAACGGACAATTGCATTAAGTATGGTGCGTAATGTAATCAACAACTACATCCTTAGACATAGCATCAATGTTTTATCCCTAGTGGCAACAGCACAACACAACCTTAGAACTTTCTCGTCACTCGCCCAGGTGTCAATGCAGGCATGAACCCACTATCGAGCATAAGTACTCCCTCTTGGAGTTACAAGCATCTACTTGGCCAGAGCATCTACTAGTAACGGAAAGCATGCAAGATCATAAACAACACATAAGCATAACTTTGATAATCAACATAACAAGTATTCTCTATTCATCGGATCCCAACAAACGCAACATATAGAATTACAGATAGATGATCTTGATCATGTTAGGCAGCTCACAAGATCCGACAATGATAGCACAATGGGGAGAAGACAACCATCTAGCTACTGCTATGGACCCATAGTCCAGGGGTAGACTACTCACACATCACACCGGAGGCGACCATGGCGGCGTAGAGTCCTCCGGGAGATGATTCCCCTCTCCGGCGAGGTGCCGGAGGCGATCTCCTGGATCCCCCGAGATGGGATCGGCGGCGGCGGCGTCTCTGGAAGGTTTTCCGTATCGTGGCTCTCGGTACTGGGGGTTCGTCACGGAGGCTATTTGTAGGCGGAAGGGCAGGTCAAGAGGTGGCACGGGGGCCCCACACCACAGGGCCGCGCGGCCAAGGGGGGGGCCACGCCGCCCTAGGGTGTGGCCCCCTCGTCGCCCCTCTTCGTCTCTCCTTCGGACTTCTGGAAGCTTCGTGGAAAAATAGGCCCCTGGGCTTTGATTTCGTCCAATTCCGAGAATATTTCCTTACTAGGATTTCTGAAACCAAAAACAGCAGAAAACAAGAATCGGCACTTCGGCATCTTGTTAATAGGTTAGTTCCAGAAAATGCACGAATATGACATAAAGTGTGCATAAAACATGTAGATAACATCAATAATGTGGCATGGAACATAAGAAATTATCGATACGTCGGAGACGTATCAGTCGCGCCCGCTGCATTCTTGCTTCTTCGTGAGCTTCTTCACCTCGCCGTCGACGGTGCTCCTCGGCGACCGCAGGTCCGCTCCTTCACCGGCGAACGTCTTCCCCAGCGACTGCGCCGCTCGAGGTTAGTGCCAATCTCACTTTGCTTGCCATCTGCTTGCTTTCTAGATCTTGGGTCGATGGTGTTCTTATTTCCTCTTTTCCTTTGATTTTCTTCTTACTCGTAGATCTTCGCGCGGGGTTCAAGTGTGGGATTTCTGTTTTTTCGCCTTCCAATCCAATGTCTGGCGAGGAATCTTCCTCTGCTTCTTCTTCTTCCCTCTCCGTTGACCGTCGTAGACAATCTCCCGGCGAATCTACGGCCTCAGATCCGATGGATACCGATTCCGGCAACCAGCAGGGATCCGGTAGCCGTCAAGAGTCCGGTGGCCATTTAGAATCCGGTAGCTTTAGCCAAGCATCCGGTAGCCACCTGGAAACGAGTAGTTCTAGCGAATCTTCCGGTGGAGAGCCCTCCCCCATTACTCGTGGAGCCTGGATGGGCTCCAATGTTACTGAATATGAGATCGATTGGTTATACCGGTCCCGCAGGATTCCGGAAGGAGTAACCTGTCGGATTCCCGGTGACGAAATTGAACCGGAGCCCTAGCCCGGTGAATATGTTGTTTTTCTTGCTCATTTTGAGCGTGGCTTCGGCCTTCCTGCCTCTCCTTTTTTCCGGGAGTTCTTAGATTTCTATAAACTCCAACCTCACCACCTTCCTGGCAATGCCATCTTCTACCTTTCCTGCTATGCCAACTTCATGGAGGCCTACATCGGCATTCGTCCCACTCGTGAGACGTTTGCCCGCTTCTTTTGTCTGCGCATTAATTCCGTCCAGGGCAAGGAAATCCCTAAGCCCAAGCCGCCCGTGGAGTGCGGATCTTGCATCGTTGGCTCCCGCCAAGGGAGCACTTTCCTTAAGTTTGCCGGCCTCGAGTCCTGCCGCGCCTGGCAAGGAACCTTTTTCTACGTGAAGAACAACGGCCGCGCCAATCTTATTGATCTTCCTCCGTTCCAAGCGGGGCCTCCTAGCAGAGCCAATTGGAGCTACAACCCGAAGACGGATCATGCCGAAACCAACCGGGTGGTACGCTTCATGGCCTCTTTGAAGAAGGAGACCAACATCTGCTCGGATGATATCATCCGCACCTTTATTTCGCGCCGGGTGCTTCCTCTGAAGCGCCGTGTGCATAGGATGAGCGAGATGTACGGCCCTGGCGATCCTACCAAGATCACAGGCCGTCCCCTTAGCAAGAAGGATGTTGTTCGCAAGGCTAAGCAAATTTGCCAAACTGCTATGCCATTTGACTGGGAATGGGGCCTCCTTCCCCTCAGCACTACTAACCCTCCGACCCAAGAAGCAAGAGATTACGCAATTGGGGTTGTTTTTGCCGGTAACTTTCTGCTCAGGTTAACCCTCTTTTTTCGTGTTTCAGGCCAAGGACCGCTTCCTCCTCATCCAAGCAGAGCGACGCGGGATCTGCGTGAAGCGCGCCCTTGATTCCTTCGACCCAGATCCCTACATCTTTTGGAAAGATCTGAAGATGGGCAAGACTCCGGCTGCGCGCCTTGGCCGGTCTCCGCCGGAGCCAACCGGGTCCTCCGATGACCTGACCATGCTTGAGGTATTTTCTTTTCCGGTTTCTTATACTTTTCCTTTATTGCTTTCTTGCGAATCGCTTCTTAGCCATATTCAACTCATAGATCCATGAGCGCGTGCCGCCCCTGCGCGCCGAGGCCGGCTCCGAGTTTGTGGACAAACTCATGGCCCAGGGCCAAAAGAACAAACAGCCGGCATCTGATGCCGGTTCCAGCCAGGCCCCTCCCTCCAAGCGCTTCCGGACTGAGCCCTTGGGGGAGAAGGAAGTGGGCGTGCGCCGCTACGGGCGCAAGCAGATGCCGACTGCTTCCGGGTAAGTTTTTCATTTTCTTGCTTGCCTCTTTTTGCCAAGTTCTTTTTCCGGTTGCTTTTCTCCAACTATCTTTCTTTCTTTATCTCAGCCCTGCGCTCAAGCTTGGCTCAAGGCCATCGGGCTCTGAAGGTTCCGCAAGGACCTCAACCCCTCCTCCTCGCTCAAGCCCGGCACCATCTGGTGCCGGCAACACGTCTGCCTCCCTTTCGGGGGGCACAACAAGTTCGGGGCGTGCGGCCCCTTCATCATCAGATTCCCGCACGGAGGAGGATCTTTCCTTCCTTCCAGAGAGACAGGATACCGGCGCCAGCAACATCGGCGCCGAAGAAGAAGAAGCTGCCGGGCGGGTGGAGCCTTCGGCTCCTCCCGTCCTTGAAAAGACGACAACTTCCGCGCCGGAATCTTCCGCGCCGGAAAGTCCCAACCTGGGTGACGCGCCTAGCGCTCCCCCTTCTCCACGAACCATTCTCATGCCACCGCCAGGTGCTCCTCGCACCAAGCCTTTCGGGGCCGCTCCTACCGCGCCGCCGCCCAAGACCTCCAAGCTCATCAAGGGGAAGGCGACGGCCTCCAGCGCCCCTTCCGGCGGCCAGCAGCCCCTGGTGCTGCACGTCTCCAAGGCCGCCAGGGATACCGCCACGAAGGCCACCGGCCTGCTTGGCCGTATCACTGAGATCCAGCGCAGAGGCCGGGACCTGGGGCACCTTCTGCCTTACGCCCAGAAGTGGAACGCCGCCGACATGACTCCGGCGACCCGCGGTTTGGGCAAGGACAGGCTGCCGGCTCCTGACCCTGTTGGGGACCGGTCTTCCGAGGAGCACTTCATGCGGCTTCGCAGCGCCGTGAAGGAGCTCGACAGAGCGTGGTACGATGCCACGAACAACTTGATGGTATGCTCTACTAACTCTTTTTAACTTTTACCGGTTTCCTTGCTTCCAGAGTTGTTCTATCTTTTCTTTAGTTTCATGCCGGTTTCTCTCTTGTCTATCTTCCCAGTCCCCGAGTTTTGTGGTGAGAGCGCAGCTTTTAGCATAAAACTTCAACTTAAAAACTTAGCGCGAAACCGGCACTGCCAGTCCCCGAGTTTTGGGTTAAGAACTCTGTTCTTAGCGCAAAACTTAACTAAGAAACGCGCGAAACCGGCACTGCCAGTCCCCGAGTTTTGGGTTAAGAACCTTGTTCTTAGCGCAAAACTTAACTAATCTCTTTTTCTTGAACAGCTCACGGCTGACGCTCGGAAGGCCCTTTTTGAGGAGCTTCTATGGGAGCATCGGGAGCTCGCTGAGGCACATGATAAGTGCCAAGGTAAGTTTTTGTTCTACCGGCATCTTCTTACCGGAAACCTTTTTTCCTCCTAACATTTGCAATTTCTGCTTAACAGTGATCCCGGAAGCTTCCATTGATGCCCTCAGGGAGCAGCTCGCCGCCGCCCAACGTACAATTTTCCCTCTTTCCTATTGGCCTGATTTTCTTGTTCATCTTAACCAACACAATTTTGTTAATTTCCTCTTTTCCGGGTTTCAGGGGATAAGGACCAGCTCATCCGGCAGCATCAGGAGGAGCTGAGCGCCCACAAGACCAGCTACCAGGAGCTCAAGTCCCAGCTCATTCAGCTGGGGCTTGATCATGCCAAGGCCCTCAAAGCCGCTGAAGCTGATGCAGCGGCCAAGATGGATGAGGCTCTGGAGGACGCCAGCAATGCCACCGTGGTATTGCGAGCTGAGCTGGAGGAGCTGGCCAAAGCCCGGAAGGGTGCCGAGGAGAAAGCTGCGCGGCTGGAGGAGGAGCAGAAGGAGTGCAACAGGCTGGTGTTGCAAACCGACACACTTGCCTATCGTAAGTCCTTTCCTTTTGCATTTCTTACTGCATACGAGCCTTTTTTCTTCCGACCCCATTTTCGTTTCGTTATCTTTCCTTCCGGTCTCCTTTTCTTCCGGAATCTTTTCCTTAGGCTTTTTCTTTCTTTGCACAGGCCTCTTCCCGGACTCTCAGAGGTTTGCTGTCAAGAAGGTTGACGAGCGCCGCACTGCCCAGGGCCAAGCGAATCTTGCCGTGCCGTGGACCCCCTATGACCATCTGGTCGCGCTGAGTGCGCGGGTGTCTCACATGCGCACAATAGATCGTAACTTATCTGATATTCCTGATGTAGCTACCCAGCTCTTCAGGACTCTGTGGCCTGGCGAGGAGGTGCCGGATACTTTCTCCCTCATCAGCGACTGTCTCAAGGGTGCCGGCAAGAGGATCCGTGAGTGGCAGTGCTCTGCTGCCCGCGCTGGAGCAGACTCTACCCTCCGCGTTGCTTGCTCCTGGTACCCGGAGCTGAACCTGGATGCCCTCACCGGAGTACGCGAAGGCGCGGAAACCGATCTGGACCCGATTCTTACCGCTAAGCGGCAGGATCGCGCGTACCACATCGCGGAGTACGCCGATGTGCGCACCTTCATCCCTCCCCCTCCTGACGTCCAAGATTATCTCGACGAGGAGGAGGATGAAGCCGAGGAGGAGCCTCTGCGCGACGCTGGTGCTGGCGACGCCCCTCCTGAAGCCCCCGCCGCCTGATTATCTACCTGTCTGAAGATTACCTGTATCATGCTGTTTGGTCCTGCGTGTCTTAAAACAATGTCCTGTTAAATTCTGCCCCGGTATGCCGGGGCTTATGATGTAAAACTTTAAGTCCGCTTTTGGTTGCCGCACAACATTTTATGCAGGTAAGTTATACCGGTAGTTAATTATCTTAAGTTTGTCTTAGCATATTGGCTTTGGGTTTTGCTTTTATCCTGCACTGCAAAGATTTCCAAATTGTTTCTGCATCCAATTCGATGCACACTTGGTTCTTTTGCCTTGGCTCTGCCTGCCTTCTTTGGGCATTCTTTGGCGTATGAGCACAAGGTTCTTTCACCAAACAAGCATTTTCTTGAATTTAGAAATAACTTCGAAATTTTGCAAAAAATCGGTTTGACCGGGGTTAGTTAAATTTTCCGGATTGTTCTTTCCTGCTCTCCCTCTTCGCAGTTCATGTGCTTATCTCCTACCGGTTTATCTTGCTTGCCATGAAGCCGGGTTGCGGACAGCAGCAAAGTCGAAGACTCCGGTAGGATTTAGCACACTACTAAACCGGAAAGAAAAAACGTTCAATAAGCAACCGGTAAACTGAAAAAATAAACAAGTTACATGCAACTTAAGTTGGGGTAGTCCCCGAGATTCATTCGAGGTTCCGACATCTTTTATTCATAGCATGTAAGGTACAAAAAGGAACTTCTTACACCAGAGCTTCAAGAGTAGAAAGGACGCAACAGAGCTACGTTCCATGGACGCTTGCTCTCTTCTCCGGACCTGTCCGCCTTTCCTTTTTTCCACTCCTGTGCATCGATCAAGTAGTATGCATCATTGTGAAGCACTTTGCTTACAATGAAGGGACCTTCCCATGGTGGTAAGAGCTTATGCCGGCCTTCAGTGCGCTGCACTAGGCGTAGCACCAGATCTCCTTCCCGGAAAACTCTCGGGTTAACCTTCCGGTTATGATAGCGTCTGAGGTTTTGCTGGTAAATGGCTGTTCTTTCCAAAGCTAGCTCTCTTGCTTCTTCTAGCAAGTCCACATCATTTTCTCTGGCCTCTTTGACCTCTTGCTCAGTATAGAGCTGTACCCTTGGTGAATCATGAATGATGTCAGTTGGTATGACCGCTTCTGCTCCATAAACCATGAAGAACGGAGTGTATCCGGTAGATCGATTTGGAGTTGTTCTTATACTCCACAGTACTGATGGTAGCTCATCGAGCCAACACCCCGGTGATTTTTCCACAGCATCAATGAGTCTTGGTTTGATACCGGAAAGTACCAAAGCGTTCATTCTTTCCACTTGGCCATTGCCCTGTGGGTGTGCCACTGAGCACAAATCCAACCGGATGTTGTTGTCCTCACAGAACCTTTTGAACTCACCTTGAGCAAAGTTGGTTCCATTGTCAGTGATGATGCTGTGCGGGTATCCATACCGCAAAATGACATCTTTCAAGAACTTCACCGCTGTGCGCCCGTCACATTTTGCGATAGGTTTTACTTCTAGCCATTTGGTGAATTTATCCACCATAACCAAGATGTGAGTCATGCTGCTCCTTGCAGTTTTGAATGGGCCAACCATATCGAGGCACCAAACGGCAAACGGCCATGTTAACGGTATTGTTTTTAAACCGGACGCTGGGGTATGATTTTGCTTGGCGTACCTCTGGCACCCGTTGCATTTTCTTACCAAATCCTCGGCGTTTTCCAAAGCAGTGGGCCAATAAAACCCATGCCGGAATACTTTTGCTACCAGCGCCCTTGATGAAGCATGATGCCCACATTCTCCTTGGTGAATTTCCTCAAGCATTTCTTTCCCTTCTTCCGGTTCCACACATCTTTGAAGGACACCGGTAACGCTTCTCTTGTACACCTCACCATTGATGAATGTATATGCTTTGGACCTTCTTTGTATTCTCCTTGACTCATTTTCGTCATCCGGCAAGGTGCCGTTGATCAGGAATTCCTTAATAGGTTTAACCCACGACGGTGTCTCTCGAACCAAAAACACCGGTGCATCTATCTCCATGCTATCTACCAACATCGTTTCTTCTGGTATGGGTACAGCAATCCCCGAGCTTGCCGGAGCAGTCCCCGAGTTTACCGGTGCAGTCCCCGGGTTCCCTTCATTGATATCCATGGGTACTACATGCGATTCCGGTACGAATATTGATTCCGACTCTGGGCTTGGTTTGATCGATGGTACTCTTAAGTGAGCCAAAGCTATTCCGGGAGGAATTTCTTGCCTAGATGAGCCCAGTTTGGACAAAGCATCTGCGGCTTCATTTTCTGCGCGCGGCACATGGTGAAACTCACACCCTTCAAAGAATCCGGCAATCTTTTGCACGTGAAACCGGTATGAGGCCATGTTGGCATCTTCCGCATCCCAATCCCCGGAACACTGCTGTACCACAAGATCTGAATCTCCATAGCAAATGATCCAGTGCGCACCGATTTCTTTTGCGACCTTAAGCCCGTGGATCAAAGCTTCATATTCAGCGACATTATTCGATGCCCTGAAATGTACTTGCAAAACGTACCGAAGGTGATCTCCTTTTGGTGAGGTGAGCACCACACCGGCACCTAGGCCCTCTTTGAGTTTGGATCCATCAAAGTGCATTTTCCAGTATTCTATCCTCTGATCTGGCGGTTTGTATTGCATTTCCGCCCAATCGACGAGGAAGTCAGCCAAAGCCTGTGATTTTATGGCATCCCTTCTTTCGTACGCTGGTACATATGGTGATATCTGGATTGCCCATTTCGCAATCCTTCCGCTAGCGTCTTTGTTGCACATGATATCGGAGATTGGTGCTTCACTCACCACCTTCATAGGATGTTCTTCAAAGTAGTGCTTGAGTTTTGTGGCGGCCATGTACACGCCATAAGTCATCTTTTGGAAGTGAGGGTAGTTTTGTTTCGAGAGGGAGAGCACCTCGCTCAGGTAGTATACCGGCCTCTGGACGGTTTTTCCTTCCTCTTCTCTTTCAACCACAACTACTACGCTCACAACCCGGTTTGTTGCTGCTATGTATAATAGCATAGGCTCTCTTTCTAGCGGTGAAGCCAGTATAGGTGCTGTGGCCAGCATTGCTTTCAGTTCTTTAAACGCTGCGTCTGCCTGAGGGGTCCAGACGAACTTGTCGGACTTTTTCATCAGAGCATAGAGTGGCAGAGCTTTTTCTCCCAACCTGCTTACGAATCGGCTTAGCGATGCCAAGCTTCCGGTAAATTTTTGCACATCCTTTAGTTCTCGTGGGATAGTCATTCTTTCTATTGCTCGGATTTTTACCGGATTGACCTCAATGCCCCGGCTTGACACAAGAAAACCGAGCAACTTGCCGGCGAGGACACCGAAAGTGCATTTTGCCGGGTTAAGCTTCATCCGGAACCATCTTAGGTTATCGAATGTTTGCCGGATGTCATCGATTAAGGTGTTCTTTACCTTAGTTTTTATCACAATGTCGTCCACATAGACTTGCACATTCTTTCCAACTTGATCAAACAAGCATTTTTGCATACAGCGCTGGTACGTTGCCCCGGCGTTGCGCAAACCAAAAGGCATAGTAACATAGCAATAAGCCCCGTGCGGGGTAATGAACGCAGTTTTTATTTGATCTTCCTTTTTTAAGGGAATTTGGTGGAAACCGGAATACGCATCCAGGAAGGACAACAACTCACACCCGGCAGTTGAATCAATCACTTGATCGATTCGTGGCAAAGGAAAATGGTCTCTTGGGCAAGCCTTGTTTAGGTTGGTGTAGTCGATGCACATGCGCCACACCTTCGGAGCTTTTGCCTCCAGGTTCTCATCTTTTTTCTTTTCGACCATTACCGGATTGGCCAGCCACTCTATGTGCGTGACCTCCACAATGAATCCGGCAACAAGCAGTTTGGTTACTTCTTCTCCTATGATTTTCCTCCTATCTTCAGCGAACCGGCGCAAGGGTTGCCGCACCGGCTTGGCGTCATTCCGGACATTCAAGGAGTGCTCAGCCAGCTCCCTCGGAACACCCACCAAGTCATCAGTTGACCAGGCAAAGATATTCCGATTCTCACGGAGGAAGCTGACGAGCGCGCTTTCCTATGCTTGATCGAGTCCGGCACCGATGCGAACGGTGCGCTCTGGGTAAGCCGGATCCAGGACAATGTCCTTTGTTTCATTCGTCGGCTTGAATGCCGGTGAGCCCAAGTTTCCACTCATTGCCGCTAAGCTCAACTGTGAGGACTGAGCCAGCGCAACCGCTGTTTGCATCCTTCTCTTTTCGTCCGCGATCACCAGCGATTCTGCTAGGTTTGATCCGGCAGATGCAGTTTCCAGTGAGACTTTGTAGTTCCCCACCACAGTCAAGGGTCCACGAGGTGCCGGCATCTTCATCTTGAGGTAAGCCGTATGAGTGGTAGCCATGAAAGCTGCCAACGCTGGCCTTCCCAGCAACGCATGGTAAGGACTGTCTAGGTCCACCACCTCAAATTCAACATTTTCAACCCGGCAATTGTCACGTCCTCCAAACGCTACGTCCACCCGAACTTTTCCTACCGGAGCACAGGACAAGCCCGGAACGATCCCGTGGAACGTTGTGCGCGTTGGCTGAAGCATGTTTTCTGTTATGCCTAGCGTATGCATGGTATGCTTGTACATGATGTTTATGCTGCTACCGTTGTCTATCAGCACCTTGCTGAATTTTACTCGAGTTTGCGGCCCTTTCATGATTGGGTCCACAACAAGAGCATATCCACCCGGATTCGGCATGATTTTGCGGTGATCCTTAAATAACCAGGTAATTTCCTGATCTGACCACAGCATGTATTTGGGAACTGCCGGCATCACAGCATTGACCTCCATGGAGCGGCGGTGCACACTTTGCATGTCTGTTGGCTCAGTGACAAAGACAACACAGCACATATGCGGGCCCTCGTAAACATTCCGGCCTAAAGGTGCCGGTGGAGGTGGTTGATCATCGTTTTGCTCCACCCGGTTAACTTGCTGGTACTGCTGCCGGTTTGGCTGCACCGGTAAGGCGTTTGCCCCGGTAAGTGGCGGTGGTGGCGGTAGCTGTTGTTGCCGCGGCATGTCTTGTGGTGGTTGTGCATCTTTTACCGTTCCCTTTTGCATCAAGTACTTGGTCCAGGTACAATCCTTCGTCAGGTGGTTTGACGGGTGTGCCGGATTCGGTGTGTGCCACCGGCAAGGTTGGTCCATGGCAGCTTCCATGGTGTACTTTGCGGGTTCTTGCCAGTTTCTTTTCTGGACCCAGGGTTTCTTTTCCACCCATTGTTTCTTAGGACCCGCCCACGGCTGCGATCCGGTTCTTTGCCTCCGATCGCCGCCGGCCTCGTAGTTTTCCTGCACAGGCAGCAACTTGCTGCGGACCGTACCTTCGATCCGGAAAATCTTCTCTTCTTTTGTTATTCCGGTTATCCCGGTGTTGCTCTTGGCGCAGCTTGTTCCGGCTCAGGTTGCACTCGCCGGCTGCGTTGGGTCTCCCAACGCATAGCTATCCGCCACACGTATCATCTCTCGCCAATGTTGTCGGCATGTTCCGCTGCAGCTTTTTCCACAACGGTGAACCTCTTCTGCACCCACTGCTAAACCAAGCAATGGCCTGTGCCTCGATTACCCCTTCACAAGAGTTCCTTGTAGTGTTCCACCGGGCCAGATAATCCCGGTCTGTTTCGTTCACGCGCTGTATGCACAGAGCGAGTTGCTGCGGCCTGTTTGGCCTTTGATAGGTGCTGCTGAAATTGCTCACAAAAGCCTCCTCAAAATCCAGCCAGCCATTTATGCTTCCTGTCGGCAAGTTGTTTAGCCAGATTCTTGCCGGTCCAACCAAAAACGATGGTATGATCCTCACGGCCCAACGCCGATTTCCTCCTCCTGCTACGGTTCCTCCACCGCCCGCGACGTATACCGCGGTCACGTAATCCGCGAGCCGCTCTTCCGGCTTTGTAGTGCCATCGTATGTTTTTGTGTCACGGGGCAACATAAAGTTGCGAACCGGTGGTTTTTCTTTCATGATCCTTGGGCCAAAGCACTTTGGGCCTGGGGGACCTTCCTCCTCGATCATTTCTGACAAGTACACTCTATCCAGACGGTGCCTCGCATCCCGTTCCGGTAAGTATCTCTCTCCCAGGCGTTCTCCCAATGGGTTCCGGAATGCTCCTGGTCTTGCAGAATCAGCTTCATCATAACATTCCGGTACCGTGGCCCTTGCCTGTCGGTACCTCGGGGGATCTATTTCCTCCTCATCGTACGCTGCCCTTGCAGCTCGATAATTTTGCCCGGTTTCTTGTCTACCGGCATGATTGTTTCCGGCATAGCCCTCTTTGGCGTAGCCTCTGTTTGCCGCTTGGCCTTTTCTGCCGGCACCATATTGCCCGGCTTGTTGCTTTCCGGCAAGAACCGGATCGTACACAGTCATTTGCTGCGCATTCACTTCTTTTTCTCTTCTTCTGTCCGGATGGGGGGACGAAGCCTGCCCATGGGACTTGCTTCCGGCATTCTTTGTTGAACGCGCGGATTTTGAGGCCGTGGCCTTGTTCAGCTTAGCCAGCTGCTCAGCATTCTGCTGCTCAATAGTTTCCAGCAGCTCTCTAACACGCTCTTGCTGTTTTGCCAAAGCATCTCCGGAAAGCGATTCGCATAGCTCTACTGCAGCTTTAGTAGCTTTTATAGTTTTATCCAGGCTGCTGTATTTAGGTTTTTCCACGATGCTAACAGATGCAGAGGTACTTTTGCCGGTAAGAATTTCCTTGCGCAAATCCTGATCTAGGTTGCGAGCTTTTAGCCGGTTTTCCGGCATCCTAGCAGCATGCGCGCTAACTGAAGCAAAGCCATGGGCAGCGTTATACTCACGTAGGGTTAGGTTCAGCTCGCGCTGCGCCCGGACGATGTCCTTGCCGCTCTCGAGCACCTTCTGGCGCTGCGCCTCCAGCTCCGCCTGAGCCGCTACCGGGTCGATGTTCTGCGCGATGGGGGTGGCGAGGACGTTCATTGCCGCTTGGAGCGGTGTTTCCGGTGGCGCGGATGATGCTCCCGCTGCGCCTGCGTCTCGCTCCAGCGGTGGCTTGGCCGCACGGGTCGAAACCGCACGACCAGCACCTTCACCCGCGGCTTCTTTTCCTGCACCAACCACGCCGGTCATCATTACCTCGACGCTGCCGGCGGCGCGGCCAGCACAGAGCCATCTTGGCGGGTCCGGTGCCACCAGCACCGGCGAGAGGCGCTGGCGCACGGGGACGGTGCCGAAGTAGACGCGGTGGCTGCCAAACTCGATGATGCGGCCGTTCTTGGGGAAGATGCCGCCGTTGGCGAAGCAGCCCACGTTGTCATTGATGAAGTCCATGGCGTAGATGCGCTGCACGAGCGCGGACACCGTACGCTCGCCGGAGATCTCGAGGATGCCCGCCCGAATGTGAACTCCTGCAAGCGCCACTTCATGCCCCACGGTGGGCGCCAACTGTCGTCGTGGTGAACGAGCAGATGCCATAGGATGGCTTAGATTGGGGCCGAATGGACGCTAGAGGATTCGGGTGAGGGTTTGCGATTAGATTGGAAGAACTTCCGGATGCTTTCCTCAAGAACACAACCAAAGGCCGGTATACAAGAAGAGAGACAAGAGGAAGAACTCTTTACTAGATCACTTGCTTCATTGATCTCAACATGGTTACAAGCGCTTGAGTACAAGTTCTATCGTCTAACCTCCTCTGTGGACACGCGCCTGTATGAGGCAGTACCCCCTCTCCTTATATAGGGGAGAGGGTGGCTTACAGAACAAGGAACCCCAATGGCATCTTTGACTGGACAAACTACTTTACAAAGCTACTTTAATCATAGATGACGCCGGGGTCCTCTTTAATCAGGAACACTGACGTCCTCCGGCTTCTTTCAGCGTCACCTCTCTCTTTGGCACCAGGGCTCTGATTAAAGCCACTTGCTTAGCTCATCCTTGTCTTCTTGCTCTGAAGAGAATCTTTGACCAGTCCTGCCGACAGGCCCTTCTCTCCGGTATCTTCTTTACCGGGTTCCGGCATACCCCCTTGGGGATACCGTCTTAGCTTCACTTAGCCTAAACTCCTACCTTTGTTTTCGGTAAGAACATTAAACC